>NC_088284.1:1441456-1611456 GCF_036013445.1 Caloenas nicobarica
AGTGAGTTTTCTTTCCGTTTAAGTATTCGTTGTCCAGCCTGAATGCAAATCTTTTGCATTCGGAACTCAATTTGTCTCGCTGGCGCTGCAGCAAGGGTGGTAAACAGATGAATGCATCTGTGTGGTATCGTCGTCTTCTATAAAAAGCTCCATAAAATAAAGCAGATTGAATATTCCATAGGCTTCTTCTGTAGTGGTGACTGTGCCAAAAATTGATAAATTCTGTCGTTACGCACTCGTAAATCTCAGCAAATCAGGCTGAGAAATATTCTGAGCACAGTGTCACGCATTCCCTCTTTCTCTTGCCTCTTCCAGTGGAAACCCAAGAGACCTCCTCTGGCCAAATCATCTCTTCCACTTTTAATGCCATTAGAGGCCTTTCCTTTATACTTTTTAAAAATCCAGTTCTCTTGCAAGCTCCACCGAAGCAGCAGTTGAGAAAGGACTTTACCAAACCATCCTCGAAGCCCCATTGGGCTGGAGAAATGATGTGAAGCTGCCACCTTCTACCCATAAGGAAAATAAATCCCAGCTGAGAGGTGGGAGAATGACACAGTCCGGGTGTGGAAAGGCCAATGTTGGTCAGCTAATATGTGATATTCCTCTTTTTTCCTCTTTTCCCTTCTAGCTTTTTTTGTCTGATTTGAAATTTTCATTGTGGTTATTGACCTGTTTATATATAGCCATAATTCCTCTGTGGTGGGACTACATATTTCTCTTCATATTCTGAATTTGAAGTAGCTGTGAGTGTCATTTCTTTGATTTATTCAGTTAACCTCTAGCTTAATAAGTCTGTATTATTTCTCTAGTTGTCCTGTTCTTCAGTATTAAATGGGTTTTTATGCCCCTCTGAGATTTTCTGAGAAAAGCTGTACATCTTTATAACATCACGTTGCGTATTAAGTCTGTAAAAATCCAAGTCCCTGAATTTTCTCATTTTTGCTAAATGCCATTATTTACTTAACTAAACCACTCTCGTATTTTATGATGGTGGATTCTCTTGAACTTCAGTTGTATAGAAATCCACGTAAACCTCTTTTTGCAATGATAGGAGTGACTTCCTAGCTTAATTTTTGTGCTTTGTTCTTTCCCTTCTACAGAAGACCTAAGTAGGACTGAAAGACCATCAAGCAAACATTATCCGTCAGAATTTTGTGCCACTCAACAGTATCAAATACGAACAATTTCCCTTGCAGTAGGATTCTGTAGGTCTGCTAATAAAAGCTGTTTCTTAGCAGGGTTTCTGTTTAACACCATGGGTTGGATTCTTGGTGGACGTCCAAGGGGTGGTCACTCTGGTGTTGATGGAACTAGACTTATTCCATAGACTTGAAGGTTTTAAGAAGCATTCTTCAGCATCCCATTGTATTATTTCCTACTAAATTGTCGAATTTTTGCTTTCCAAGATGTCTAGATCCTCAGCTGGAAGCATTTAAGAATTTGTACGTCCCTAAAGCCACCCGATGCCAAGGGAGGACAGCGGCTGGAGCCCATGAGCTGCGGTTGATCACCTCCCCGAAGAGCCTGAACCCTGCTTTTTGGGAACCCGACTCGCCCTTGTTTTAAAGGTAAAAATCAAAAGTCTTGCTGCACCTACACTTTTCTGTTCTTTTAAGAAAATGCCTAAAACATTGTATTTCACCTCGGACTGTTCCCTTTTTCACAAGCCTCGCTTCAGCCATATTTTACTTTCAACAGCGCATTTTGAAGAGATGTCTGTCCTGCTCATTGCATCTTAGTTATTTTTCCCAGCTGGTTCTTAGTCCTCCCTTCCTCCCCCATCCACCAGCTGACATTTAGATGCCTGCAGATTTTATTCACGCGTTTCGTTATCAGTCATTAATCAGCAGTTTGGACTGAACAGCCTGTTTCTCTTGTGCCGAGTCCTCCTCTAAATGCCATTAGCGGTGATTCATATTCCCAGTTGAGGAACTATTTCCACAGGAATAAAGAAGAATTTTGCCACAGTTGGGATCACAGAGATGGTATTTTGTTTCCTAAACTTATTGCAGAAGCATTTGTTTAAATATCATCAATGATTTAGCTTTCCGTGTTTGTGGCACTGTATTTCTTGACAAACCTCCTTCTCATAGTACAGAATTTCTTTTTCCTCTCCCATTTTACCCTAAGCAATTATTCATATTATGCACATTAACATTGCTTTCTTGGTTCTTCTCTTTCACTTTTATGGAACTCTCTCTAAGGAATTTTGCTGTAACACAAAACGTCTTGCTTTTTTTTTTAAATTAACAAAGTATTATTTAAATGTGACTTAGAGTGAGACACTTGATGTGGAGATCAATGTAGTAGATTTTAAAGGCTGCTATTGCATTTTAATTCAATGATATAATAAATCCATCACCGCATGCACAAAGAGCTGCAGTATAAGTGCAGCGGAATTTGATTAATCTGGTCAGATGAATCTCAGAGGGTTTCAGTTCTGTGAAGTCTCTTGTTTTAATTCAGTAAACTGTTGAGTGATTGGGGCTAAGTTAGTACCAAGAGAGATCTTACCCTTTTTATCTTCCAAAGAAAATTCTGTTTTAAATCAAATCCGGATTTTTTTTTCTTTAGCAAAGGACAGAACATCTCAAAGTTTGCTATTCCATTTCTGTGGTATCACTGGTGTGTTCAGTGTCCTTTACAGTTTCAATCTAAGGCCTTAATGCTACAGCAAGAAATCACCAAAGCATTGGGGAACTTTCCCCATGGATTTAATTGCAAATTCAGATACAAAGTAGAGATTGCAATAGCAAAGGCAAAAGCCACAAACTTTTTTCCCTATCCCTGCTTGCATTGTCACTGCTCATGGATATTTGATGTTACCCCGATGCACAGTCGTCACCATTAAAAAAATCATTTACATTGGCATCTGAAACATCTCAGCACTTCTTCGATCAAGAGGAGGAAATAATTGCAGCATCTTGCGTTCCGTGGTGCTGTAACTTGCGGTGAACGTTGACATTTTAATGGCAGGCATCATAATTTCAAACCGAACAGAAATGAGAAGAGGAAAGGTCTATGGCTCTTATTTAATGAGGTCGTGAATTTTCTTTCTCCAGAGTGTTCGGTTGGTAATTTCACTAAAGAATAATAAAGGAGCTTCAGGCTTTGACTAACACCTAACAACAAGAGAAAAAAAAAAAAAGTAATTCATTAGTTGGTATTACTAATTACTACTTATTAATAATTTTTTTTTGAGGAATCTGAAATAGAAAATTTCAGATTCTTTTTTTTTTTTTTTTCCATGGATGGTCTAACTGTAGGAGATGATAACACCAGAATCAAGGAATAAGATATTGGAAGAGGGACCAGAGAGGTGATGAGGTTTTTTGCTTTAGAGACCATTACATCTCTCCTGGATGAGGCCCTGAGCAATCTGAACTAATTTGCCCTGCTTTGGATATAACTCTGATTCTAATCTTAGAATAACTTTGGTTGGAAAGGGCCCCAGGACACCATGGTCCAACGCTCTTCTCAGAGCAGAGCCAGCTTAAAATTAATCACCTTGCCCTGGAGCTTGTCCAGCCGAATTTTCAAAATTTCCCAAGGTGGGAACCCCATCCTGGCAAACAGATATGTGATTAATAAAAATTCTATACGAACGGGCTGTACGAGACTTCGTGTTTCTACCCCGAGCTGTTCTTTGTTTCCTTCAAAGTCTCCCATCAAATCCTGCACTCTCTTGCAACAAACATTAGATATGTTTCCTTATTATTTGCCAAGAAAGAGCAACAACCAAGGTACTTAGCTAATTAGACATTTCTGTCTTTTGCTTTTGACATTTGCATCAACTTGAAATTTTGCAGACGAGATTACTGAAAGAATTTTAAATGACTACTGTAGTGATTAAGCAGTGAAGCTGAATACTAATGCGTTTCAAACTGGGTTAGTGCGGCAGTGAATTTAACGTATCTAGTTTTAAAGTGGACTAATTAACAATTAAGTGTCTCAAGTGAAACGTATTTATATCTGTGTAAAAAAAAAAAAAAAAAATAAAATAATACCCCAGCCTTCCACCCCAAGTAAAATTCTCAGCCTGGTGCTTGGCAGGGTGGAGTTTCTGTAGTTTTCTACCTTTCCTATGGTCAGATATTTTCTCATTTTTGGGTATCCAGATCCTTCCACAGTCCCTTTTCCCAATAGGTGTGTATCCTAAATCATGGAGAGTCGATAGTCAGAGCATTTAAACAGACAATTTATTGTAAAATGTGTTTTCTGGCCTCATCCAGAAAGCCACCAAGGTACCGGTTGGATATTTTGCCCCAAATTCGGATCCTTGTGGCTGTCACATAACCACATAAAAGTCTGTGCTCACCTTCTCTGGATCCTTTAGAGGCAAGCTTACCATTTTCCTTTGCATTTGCAGAATAATAAGCTTTTTTTTTTTTCTTTTCCTCCCCCTTCTTCAGTTGGAATAGAGCAGATAGCAATAGGAGCGCTGCTCCCTTTGGACTGCAACGGCTCTGACAGGTGAAAATTGCTGCGTCCCAATGGGGGTGAGCGCAGCATTAACCTACTTGTCAAATACGAATGTCAGGTTAATTTTTGTGCCTACCTCGATACTCAGAGAATACACGCTCCTATTCTAAATCATGAGAAAGGCTCCTGTGTGCATATTTTAATTACCGTGGAAATGGAGCTGTCTATCTGTAGATCCTGAAGGGTGTGTGTGTGTGTGTATAAGACTTTTAAATACGTATATTCTATTCATAGTTTTATTTACAAGCCTTAAAGTTTGAAAGGACCAGGAGATCAGCTCCTAGACTAACTTTTGTTTTCTAAACCCATCATTTCTGCCCAGGGTAGGAAAGATGTATATCATTAAAAAATACAACTTAGTTCCACTTAGGCTCTAATCCTCTGATTCACTCTCATCCCCTTTAACATACACGAGAACCCTATGGCTGGTCTTTGACTCGCCTACCCAGAATTAGGCTGCAGTTTGATTTTTGACCTGTGACATCACAATTAAAACAGACATCTACTGGCGCAGATGCTAAAAGGTCTTTAGAAAGGCTGAAAATAGTAAGAGCAAGAAATTTCAGGAAGTTTTATACCTCAATAGTGGATTAGACTACTGAATTATTTACTCTCCAAGCCGACTGTTGTTCAGCAAAATTTGCTGAGAGACACTCGTCCCAATTAATCATTTATAATCAAAACAGTTTGTCTTCAGGGGGGAAGGAATCGATATTGTCGATATTGTCAGGCATCCCTGTTTGGAGCTTGGGAATGAACGGCCTGATGCTTCTGATCTGACTGTTTTCAAAATCAAATCTAGATTTCCCCTTGTTTCTTGCATAGCTGTTCTTTAAGGTTGGCGACGACGATGCTCGCAAGGATAAACTTTCCATTTTGGACTTTAGGAGCGGTAAATCTATTTTGAATAAAGCAGAGAATGCTTCCACTTAAATTATGTTTCAAAAATAAATATATCTGGGACGTTAAAAATTGATTGTGTCTTAAAAGGTAACCAGAATAACTTTTCCCTTAAAACAAGGTCACATTCTAATAAAATAATTTACTATTTTTAGTCATGTATTACAATAAGTCATTTGAAACCAACTGTAGGCCGCTCAACTTGTCAGATCCTTAGAAATGAAGATAGATGATGAAAAGAAAAGCTGCAAAAATGTCCTAACTGTTATCTGAAACATTATGAAAATATTAGCAGCAGAATTACTTAATGGAGATATATCAATTAATGAAATCATTCTGGCTGTCCAGCTGCTCCAATGAGCAAAATGGAATGAAACTCTCTATTTGAAGCTCTGTGTATATGACTGTGAAGTGGAAGGAAGGCAGAATTACAAGGATAGGCTACAGAAGAGGGAGAACATCAGCAAAAATTCGGTTCAACGGAGCTTTATCTTTAGGTTTATTTTAGCAACTCGGTTTAAAACCAGCCATTTTCATGATATAGCTTGTTTATTGAATCCCTGGCTAAAGAACGCATCACGGTTTGTTTGTCAGGGCATATAAATAGTCTGAAATAGTGACTGCAGATGTGGACTTTTAGGATAATAATAGTGGTCTCCAAAGCTTATTATAATACTCAGTTCATTGCATGTTGGTATCAGAACCGGTTACTATCGTTATTAATACCATCATGCTTTTTCAGTCGTTGTGCGCAGCCCAATACTCCTGTCTGCCGCTCCGGCCGGTGACCTGGCATCATCTCTGTGATCTTCATCCACGATGCAGATCCACTGACATATCCAAGATGTGTCGAAATCCTGCCAAGTATCTCGGCATAACAGCTCCCAGATCCTCCTTCAGGCCATCTTCATCCTGTATCTTGATTACTGGAGCACCCGGCCCTTATTCAGACCAGTTCTGAACAACGTCACAACGAACTTTTGTCCCTCTGCATCACCTGGATCATGTCACAACCCTTGTTTTATCCAACCAGAGAGCAGGGGAGAGGGACAACGTATTATTTCCATGTCCATTGGTGGCCAGCCCAAATGTATCAATCACTGAGGACATAAATATCAAAGGAGGAGGAAATGACTTAAACTGGAAGCTAATTCTGGCAGAAGATCAAATGGATGTAAATTAGTTATGAAAGGCTGGAAATTAGATGGTTTCTAATGAGACGAGGTGTAAAGTTCTGGAACAAGCCTTCAAATGCATTAGTGGGGAAAAATATTTTATGCTGGAGGTTATGATGTTTACCAACTAAGCTTGTGATCTGCACCATTTGGCAGCAGATTCACCGGCATCTTTATTTAAAGATGCGGTTGTTGCGTGTTTGTACATCATTCCGGTTCTATTAATCACGCTGCAGGGTTTGGTCTGCTCTCCTGCAGAAGCTGGACAGGATATTTATCCACACTCAAAACTCTTTTGACCTGTGAAATGGGGAGAACGGGGAGGAGGAGGGAAGGGACTTATCCTATAATTATTTTTGTTTGTCGTTGTTATCATTTTTCTTCTATGGTTCATAATTTGTTACGTGTTATTGAGAGAAACATTAGGGAAGAAGTTTTCAGAGTGAGGGTTGTGAAACACTGGAATTGAGGCCCAGAAAGGTCATGAAATCTCCATCCGTGGGCACATTCAAAACCGTTTTTCCTAAGCAACCTGATTTAACTTTCAAGTCAACCCTACTTGGAGCGGAGGATCCAACACCGGAGCTCCGAGCCTCTGGACACCTCCGAGCTCCTTCCAACCTCAGATATTCTGTAGAGCTGCAGAATATCTAAACCGTGGTGGATGGGAATGTGTGACATGGACATCTGATAAACACCTTTGAAGTACGTGACATTTGCTGGTAGCTGTGGAGTCCAGAACTCTCAAATCCAGTTCTTCATTCTTTATTCTTATACGCCTCTCATTCATCGACGAGATCTCACTTTATCTGCAGAGGTTGTCATGTCCACCACCATATAGAATATCCTTTCTGCTCATTAAATGCATGAGCAAAACTTTCTGAATGAGAGCCTTGAAACGACGGCAACAAGTATCAGATAGCAAATAACTTGTTTATAATCCGTATTTGACCTAAGGTTCTCAATAAGAAAATACTCCATGAATAGCAAATAAGGTCATGCTGTTCATCAAAGAGACGGAGTTCCATGCTTCTGTTTGATGAAATATTTGGACATCAAATTTAATCTGTAATGCCTCAGGGTATATTTTTGGAAAATTTTGATCAGCTCTAGCTCTTAACCAATAATATTTTGTAGGTCTCGACCAGGCACTGGGGCTTGTCAGTGGATTTCTGCATGATGAAAAGAGGTGCATGTGATCAAAACCAGAATACATTTTGCTGGGTTATTCAAATTCAGATTTTCCCCTAAGGCTCCTGGATACATTCCTTGGTTGTGATGACGGAAGGGTGGGAATTAAGATACACTTTTGTAACTGAGGAAGATTGATACTGACAATGTAATGTTGGTTTGATTTCAACTTCATACCAGCTACAGTATTTTAGATGAAGATTTTCAAAGAAGTCTACAAGTTAGGATCCTAAAAATCCCCAGAATTTCTTCAGAATTTGTATCTGTAACATTTTTAAAATCTAAGCTTAAAAATGTCATTTCTAAACTTGCCTTAAAACAGAACCTATGCGGTTCATTAAGTAAAAAATTAAAGAGCAAAACTGTTCATAGTTTCAGCACCATGATTTTAATTTTGATTTATAGAAGAGTGGACTCGGCAAAATCACTTTTCCAACTGTCTCTGATCCTCTTTAGTGCCTGGGAATATTGTGCTTCCTAATGATGCATGTTATCTGTTTTACTGTCCCAGGCTTTAATTCTGGGGCACTGCTCGTATTTTCAACCTATTCAGCAGAAAACCCGTCTTACTGTAGAATCTTCTCAGCCAAGTTGTCTGAAGGTCACCTTGAACAACATTAAAAGAGCTCTCGCCTCTTCTTGTTAAGATCTTTACTGAAATAATCACAGTTCCAGTTGTCCCTTCGTTGAAAAAAACAATTCCTTTAGACAACATTGCTGTGAGCTTCTCCTCTTTATTGTCATTCTGACGGGAGAACACTGGACTTCTAACAAAAAGGTCATGATGTCTTTTATTAATAGCTACGGTAAATTAAACTAGACTAGTGCAACTTCAAGAAATTCATACTCACACCCTACTGTCTATCTTAGTTATCAAAGCATCACGGAATGGTTTGGGTTGGAAGAGACATTCAAAGCTCTATCTTTGTGCCTAATCAGCTCAGAATCTTATTAGCAAATCCCTTGAGGAGCAGTTCTTGTTTGTGTTGGAAAGCAAAATAAAGTTCTTGTGCACTCAGTGATAATGGTTTAGTTACATGCCACGTTTTATGAAGGGCATCATCTCTAGTATGTGCCATTTCAAAAAGACTGGAATATTCATTTATTTTGATAGTGAAAAATGAGGTGTAGAATGTGACAATGATTTGTGATTACTCTGTTGATTGGATCCTGTTCCAAACTCTCTGAGCTAAAAGGAAAAAAAAAAATCTGTCCAGTTTGATGAGGAAATGAAAAGATAATAACCTGATAAATACCTAAATGAACTAAAATGAACCTAAATGAACTTAAGCAGCTCAAAATTCTTGTAGCTGAGGCAAGAGGCCACATAGAATTGATGATATTTTGGATTTGCTCTTCGCTGAAGTATGAGATTCAGAAGCTAAGTGGGACAAAAAGATTTTTTTGTTACACCTGTATCATTCCTAACTAATATCTGATCTGTTCTTAAAGATTTCCTAATGCTGGATAAGGTACCATTTTCCCAGGAAATCTCTTAGAGTGTTTAACAGGGAGGTACACAAAATCTCGTGCTCTATCCATTTTACAGACCTCTGAAAATCTGGAGGAAAGCGAGTTCTCCCACTTCCAGCCAAGAAGGAACCGTATAATTTTCTCAACCTCCCAACCAGGACTGGTGGAAAAACGATCTGCTAACTGCGGTGGAGGGGAAATCCATGGAATTTGCCTTTTACTCCTTAGTACAAAGGGAAAAACCTCGTACACAAACTGCTCTGCCACCCCTCATTTAACAGAGAGCTAGCAAGTACCTGTTCCGCTTTGCATTTTTTTTTTGTTCTAGTAATTCAATTACTTTTGTCAAGAACCATACCACTTAACCTGATTATCAGAAAAAATGGGCGAGGATTCTTAATAATTAATAAAATGACATCCCTTTAAAAAATGTCTCCAACTTTCTTACACTGAAGTGGGCGTTCACAGTCACTTAACTACCTACAGAATTAGCATTTCTTCAGCTGTCACTGGAATCTGCTGGTGTCAAGAAGTACAGACGCGGGACGTGAGCTTGTTGGATGGCAAATGCTGAAAGTTTGGTGAAAGACTAAGCAGGGTCTTTGCAAAAGCTGAGGTTTTATCCATCCAATTAGGATGAGACAGCAGGAGCCAGGTCCACCTAATGAAAGCCGAAGCTTCAGATTCTTGGGTATTTTGGAACTCGGCTGCCAACCTTTTACGCTAAATTTAGGAGCCTAAAGCCCCTTTACGTGCCTGACTACACCAAGCTCCGTATTCTTTGCACACACGCAGGTAAAATTCTTCTTGGTATTGACGAAAATTTTGTAGATGAACATAATGTTTGATGGGCACATAGCAGATGAAAATCTTGCATTGATTTTTGTCCATCTGATCTCTTCAGGCAACCCCTCCATGAACTAAGACTCAAGAGTCGAAAGACGTGTTCAGCTGTCAGCTTTGAGCTTGGCTTGGTGTAGACGTTGCTCGGACTCTCAGTTATTCCCTAGTCTAGAAGACCTACGAAGCAGCTGGACATGGCCTTTGAAAATAATCCTTTCACGGAAGATGGAATATGGACTTGAGCTGCTTGACCTGCTTTCATCAGCAGAAAATGCAGCAGTTTTGATGGAACTTTGATGAATGCGCAGGCACGAGCTAGATTAACGGTTGGGCTTGATGATCTTAAAGGTCTTTTCCAACCGAAACGACCCTGTGATTCTGTGATTTAGGACTGCAGCTGTCTTTGTACACTGAAATTTGTTCAGGGCAGGCACCTTCGAGGAGCAATCCAGGCCGCCTAAGGTCTGAATCTGTTCGTGGAAGCATCAGTTCTCTCCACTTATCGTGCAACGCGCCCGCACTCTGAAACAAAGAACAGCTTTAGGTACCCGAACCCAAGTGTTGTGAACTGAAACCAAGGGAACTTCAGTAAGACCTGCCCCTTGGGAGATCTCTTTAATGATAATTTTGCTAACAGCTTTCTTGGTATGGCTACCACCTGGTTATTTTAACACTTGCTGTGTAGCCTCTCATCCTGAATTCTTATAATAAATGACTCGTAACTTGTGTGACCTTTCATACCAATATATTACCAGTGACTATATTAACAATACTTTACAGGCAAGGAGAGATTTACCATATCAGGCTGTCTGTAGAATTAAGTGCAATGTGCTTCAGTCCAAGCGAATGCCAAGACTGCACTCAAATTATACCCACAAACATATATAATATAAGAGAAATACTGAATTCGTTTGGATACCTTTAAGGAAACTGAACCCTGCAATGATTAAACTGCAATAAACCTGCAATTACTGTGCATGCCACTCCTTGGAGAGGGGAAAAAGTCCTGGCTGTACAAACCATTTAAAAGCAAAATAGATCAGTTGCTAAGTCGTTGCCAAGACCCGAGCCTGAAATCAAACCCCTCTAAATGCCAAGTGCGGGAAATAAAGCGTTGTAATTATTTAGATGATACTTCTTGTGCCGGGCTTGCCCTTGCCCCTTTGTTACTGAAAACAGGGATGGAATTAAATCTGTGTTCTGACTTGAACGCTTGGCAGCAGCATGAAGTCCCTGAAAACTGGGATGTTGCTGGGTGTCCTGTGGCTCCGAAGGATGCTCAGAGCCACCGAGCTCATAACACACGTGTCTTCCGGGCCAGCATCCCAAATTCCGCTGTGTGCATCCCCCTGACTTTTCCGTGAGCGTTTCATGAGCTGCTGTGATTTCCTCCCTCTCCCCTTCTCCTCTCCGAGAGGATCTCGAGGTTGTAAAAGAGCAGAACGTGAATCGGCAGCTAATCGAATCAGCAAACGCTGAAAAGGTCGGAGCCGCTGGGGGATGAGTGTTGGCTCTCCCAAGCTGTGACGGAAGGGAACGGCGCCATCCGAACGCTGCGCCGAGAATCCAACCCAAATTTGGAAGGGAAATGGGAATTGTTGGTACTCAGGGTGCTCAGCAACCAGGAGCGGCAAGGGAGAGCCTCCCTGATCGCACCTTCACACCTCTTCATCCCAAATTTTGAAAGCCCAGGGCCCCCATCCCCTGTTGCTGACATCTTGCCGCACACCGGTACGCTCCCAGTAACTTACTGGTGCGAACCCTGTTGGCACCAACCTGCTGTTCTGCCTCCAGCCCCCACCACCCAGCTCCTCCCCGAAACAATTCGGACAGTGCCAGATGGAATCTACTTATTGATGTCGTTTAGTTTCCCCAGCACAGACGTAACTCTCAGCAACTACTTTGCGTGGAGCTGGAGAGTGAGTATCTGCCACAACATATAGGGGATAAGACTGAAGGTTTGATTTTTTTTAGTTAATACTTTATTCCTGGCAGTCCTTTGGAGCAGATCGAGTCGTTAAAGCCTCTGTTCATCCATCCTGTTTAAATCCACTTCTCATCTGCTCCTCCCTTGGCTGGTGGTTACTTCGTCACTGCATTATTGAGGAATAAATGGGAAAAAGAAAAGGTCTGGCAAAAAAAAAAAATCTGCACTTCTCCATTAGCTGGAGATCAAAGGAAAAATTGAGGTGTTTTGAAATCCCCTGGAAATTATATCAAACAGAAGTCACCATTGTTGGGTTTGGTGTTATTTTTTAAAAAATAAAGGACTAGGTGATTGACTTCTCCATCTAAATGAACTCATAACTTACACCGACAGGCTAATTGCACCTAACACGGTTTAGCTGAACAGCTCAGCCTAAACTAAGCGGGAGCGAAATAGTTTAGTCTGAGCTGCTTTGGAATTAGGCTGTTCATCACAATTCAGCGATTAGCTCTGAAAACAGCTGTTTATTTCTGCTGGCCAAAACAAGTGGGCTCCTCTTTGCCTAAACAGGTACCAGTTAATCACTACCAGGTGTGCGTTTCTCTTGATAGACATTTCTTACTAACCACTCTAGTACTGTACCTATGACTGGTACTCAGAAATATTTAAGTGCTGGAAAAGAAAAACTCTTCAAAAATACGTATATTTTTAAAAGCACTTTGTCGACCAGTGTATCTCCGAGCTGAAAAATACAGAGCAGTTCTGTATAACGCTTTCCTTTGAAAACAGAGAAGCTTCTACATTTTGTTGAAATCGGGGCTGTGTTTCTGGGTAAATTCTGGTTTCTCCTTGTTCTTTTAATTCTGGCTTAGGCTGTCGAAGACACCTTGATCCAGGGTCAGCGTCGGACAGAAGACGCGCAGAAATTCTGAGTAACCTGGGCTGCATTTTGAGTAACCTGGTCTTCTTCAGGCATCCCATTTTCAGCATTTCAACATATCCTGTGCTCAATTATTTAAAAAGTCTTCCTGTGCTGGTATTAGAGATCTTTCTCTCCGCAAAGGTAACGGTATTAAAACACATTTCATACCCTGGTCCGCAGGCTAATCTCCTTTACACTGCTGTATAGCGATGCTGTTGAAATCAGTGTATCAGCTTCAGGCCCAAGTAGCGAGGCAAACTGCTGCATCATTCCAAGATAAACAGCAAATTAGGAGAAAGCAATAACCCAAACAGCCCTGTAAATTCTGAGTCTTGGTTTAAATTCACCATACTTCTAGCAGGATCCCTCCCTATGTCATACAAGATCATTATTGTGTCTGTCCAGACAATAAAATCGTGTAAATCGGAATGTAAAATGCTTTGCTTCCCCATTTATTGGGGTTCTTTTCCTTATTTTGTGCACCCAGGGAGAAAAGAGCTGCTTTTCCTTTGCTTTCTTTTCTTAACGGGTTACAGGTAAACAGAGAACTGGATGAACATATACAAATATTTGCTGAATTTGCTCAGACAAGCAGTTCCCTTCAAGGACATCAAAAGCTTTCCATCAGCAGGAGGTGGAGAAGAAGGGACGACAAACTTGTCAAACCCTCCTCCTCCCTTTGCTGCAGGTGATAAGGCTCTCCAGTTAAAAAATAAATTAAATAACTGTGAATCATATCCTGTTCTGAATGGCATTGATGTGTGAGAAAATAGGGCTTGCTCTCGATTTGCGTACGCTAAAATGGTGGAGGATTTTTGGTGATGTTTCTCTTTAATTATTATTTTTCAGTCTTATTAAAAGCCTAGTTTTAAATAAATCTTATATAACGTTTTCCCCAAGCTGGTGCGATTTAAAAACCTCTGTCCCAGGCTACACCATATTCTACTTTTTCAAAGCGTGAGTTTTTCCCCAATGTCTGAATATTGCTGCGGAACGGAGCGGCTCATCACAGCCCGTTAGCTCGCACTCAAATTTTTCTCCATCAACAGCTTTTTTTGGACTAAGCCACGGCTTGAATTTCAAAGAGCCGAGTGCCGGTGCCGTTCGCTTTGCTGAGGTGGTTTTATTGGCGCCGCAGGATCTTTGCAGGAGCTTTTGCCATCGATCCGGTGTGAGCAGAGTCGGTGGAGGGACAAACGGTCCTGAAATCCCTCGTCTGCTATTCCGACTCTGAGTCACGCTCAGACTACTGAAGATTTGGGGGGTTTGAAATTCTTTATGAAATGTAACATCCAGCAAAATAGCAAACGTTTGATTGTAATGAAGGATGCGTGCAAAGGGTCTTGGAGCTTCGTGTTTTGGCATCGTTTGTTTCGAAGAAGAAAAATAAACACTAATATTCTTCTGAATAATAATAATAATAGTAATAATAATAGTAATAGTAATAGTAGTAGTAGTAGTAATAATAATAATAATAATAATAATAATAATAAAACGACCAACCAAAAAAACCCCAACACCAAAACCCAAGGAGAACACCAACACTAGCATTCCATCAACATAGCTTAGAAGTAGAATTTCTTAAAAAAACCCCGCTCTACGGATCGATTTGGCTAATTAGCAAAAGTATCTTTTTTTACTGATCTTGTGCTGTAGCAGTTCCAAGCAGCTCCATCTTTCCCTGGGTTTTTCTAATCCCGAAGAACCCTTGGAGGACAGATGCTATGGCACAGCCCAACATCTGGGTTTTCTCCTGGAGCACCAGTTGAGATCTTGACATCTGTCCCCGTTCTTCTTTTTTTCCTCTTTTCCACCCTCTAATTAAAAAAAAAAAAAAAAAAAAAAAAAAAAAAAAAAAAAAAAAGCTTGAATTAAATTAAATGTGTAAATTTTACAAGTTCGTGTTCTAGTTCCCCACTATGTATCTAGGGTACCAGCATCACAGGCGTAAAGGCCCAAGATAACAGAAAATATTGTGTATAAACCCCACACATCTAATTCCAGCAATTCCTCTGCCATGGTAGCCAGGGAGATGAGGTCTGTGGAGAAAGCTCGCGAAGTCAAAATTGTATTGCTACGCTAATTAATTTTAATCAAGCCCAAACAAATCTCTCCCTTTTCCTCAAATAAAAAGAGATTTTCTGTTTCTCTTCCCCCAGCACCTCCCGCAGAACCCCAATGGAAATATTCCTGTGTTCCGCCAGGAGCTGCAATAATTCCAGCGCTTAAGTGGCAGCTCACGTTTCTGAAGCGACACGTCTTTTTCTCCTCTTTCTGCCCCCCTCAAGAAGAACGTTTTTATTAATAATCAGCTCTTCCAGGTCTGTGCATCCAACAGCAATACAGATGTTTGCACAACAGCTGGCGCTCGATGGTTATTCATGTGTCTGGAAAAGTGACTGTCACCCAGTCCCCGGTGTTTTTAAAGAACTTCTTTCCGTCACACCTATGGTTGGACTCCAACTGGATGCTCTACCACGGGGATGAACAATTGTCTATGGTTTTCCCACCGGGATGAAGAGATAACCGTCCAGCGCCACCATTCAGGTAGTGGTCCAGCCTCTTTTTATTTCTGTTTTGAGTCAAGTGATCAACTGGGTCAAATTAGAACCTATCGAAACCAGTGGGGTTATTGCTGCCGAGTTTTTCATGGGATCGTAATTAAACTAAACTCCAGCTCAATCTTTCCAGGATTCCTTTCTTAATTTGGGCCTGTTATGCTCATATAGAATCACAATAATAGATGCAGGATAAGAAAAGAATAATAAATATTTATTTTTGAAATGTAGACCTGTGCAGCGTTGTCTTGATGAGGAATATCAAAGCAGAGCCCATCTCAGGACCCTGCAGATCTAATTGCAACACTTGGGTCAGTACCCTCTGACTCTCTTTTGGTAACTTACTTGGGTAAGAGGCTACGGGACGCAGCTTCACAAGCATTTCTTTAGGTAATAAAACCAGTTTAAGGAGATGAAGACCTTCTTTGCATTGAAGACTCTTTGCGTTGCATTAAAATGTGCAGGATACGGGGAAAAAAAAATAAAGGGTGAAAAAGCAATTCGACACACATGCCCAGGCTTTGGAAAAAAAACCAAACACAAAACCAAAATAAAACATTGCATTTCGGGTTTATTCAAAGAAACCAAAACATCTGAAATAAATGTAAGGTTCCAAAATTCACTTTGCATGATTAATGCCTTTGAATATTTACGTGTCACTTTCCAAGAAATGCGGATCTTTAGTTTCCTGTTAAATCGCCGTTGCTCAAGAAAAGATTCTGAAATTGGATGTTACAGGTCACGGAATTGTATTTATACACCCATTTCATGCTTCAGCAAATCGGCTCCTTGAAATGTAATACTTGATGACAGAAAACCGCTGCCTATCAAAATAAATAAATAAAGCGGCTGCTGTTCCCTCTCCTATCGGGGTGAACGATGGGGAGTATCGTCAAAACGCCAGCTGCTCCGACGAGGTCGTTATGCTCACCCCTTTTGAAAACAAGCGGCGAGTTCTGTTGATCAGAAAATGAGCTCCCTGGTGGACAATAAAGCAGGAACGGCCGTGAAGCAGCTGGAGAATTTCAAAGTGTGGTTTGGCTGGATGGGATGATGCTGATGGGTGATTTTTTTTTAGTTGCCTCTCGCTTCCACAGCTGCAATAACCTTTGATGGTCAATGCTGGTTTGCGGGTATCTCGTGCCGCGTAGAATGGTTTGGGTTGGAAGGGATCTTAAAGATCGTAAAATCGTAGAATTATAGAATGGGTTGGGTTGGAAGGGACCTTCAAAGGTCACCTCGTCCAACCCCTGCCATGAGCAGGGACGTGTTCCACTAGACCATCTTCCAGCCAAAGCCCCATCCAACCAGGCCTTGAACATCACCAAGGTTTGATCCTTTGAGGTTCCCCAGGGGTTTTTTTTTAATGTATTTCATCAGACACGAAAAATTACAGCTTAGAAGACACCGTTTAACATCACTTATTGCTAATTTAACTGTGATTGAGATCTCGAGCTAGCAAAAAGCTTTGTTAGTCGGTTTTTTTAACCTGTATTAATTACAAACATGTAGCTTGGTAGTCACCTTTCTTAGGGCCTGAGGTAGACTGATGGTTAGAGATCAGTGTCATATTTACAACTTCTTCATTTAATCAGACTTTATGTGGATTCTTTCCTAATTTTGCGCCTTCATAATCCTCCAACTTCATTTTAAGGATAAGTATCAGACCACGTGCCTATTTCTAGATTTGCAAGAATCTTTCCTGTAACTTTAAGATCTTGAACTTATGAGGATTCATTTATGTAACAGGAATAATCCGAGTTTTTATTGCGCCATTCCATTTTCTCTTAATTCTTTTTCAATGCTGAAATAATATGAAGGAAAGCTGGTTGAAGAAAAAGAATAAGGGAAATGTTGTGGGGGAAGTTCGGAGGGGAAGAAAAGGGGAAGGGAACAAACCCCTCCATCCCTGAAGTGACAAAGTTTGGGTGTTTTTCCCAACCGAAAGCACTTTTTTAGGCTATTTTTTTTCTCGAAAGGCTTTGGTTGGGGGAATGACAATATCTGGAGAGGATTAATTAAGTGAAGATGTCTGATATTACATTTATTAATGAACACAGGGTTCTCAATACAGCTGTATCTGCAGAGACATCAAAGAAAGCTTTGGGGTTTCCTGTATTGGAAGATTTATCTGCTGTTCTTTTCTGCTTTGCTGTATTAAAATTAACTGTAGGCAATTTCTTTTTTTTTTTTTTTTTTTGGTTATTGCAGTCCTTGTCAGGCTCCAATCTATTAAAAGGGGAAAAAAACTACAAGAGATTACCAGCTTCATTATTGCTTCTACATGAGATGTCTATTTTTAAGCTACTTCTGTGAAGGCTTTATAATTAAGCTTTATCGAGAAATGCAAACAAATACGTAAGTTGCTATTAAAGTTAAACTTCCCTTCCATGAGATTTCTTTTTAATCTCCAATCTCTTTTCTTTGTGAGCCCTACAGGAAAATGAAAACAGAAGTTAATACCCTGAAAAGACCGTGGTCATTCTTTTAGAACTGAAGAATAACAAGCATTAGTGCAGTGAAAGAGGTAATAGTCTTGTCTCCCATTCTGGCCAATAAATCTATCCCTCATCTTTACCAAATAATGTAAGAACAGTATAATAATATATATAATATATCTTCTACCTGTTTCCATCTTGGGCAGGTTTTCAAAGACAGTCTGCTCTGCAAATACCACGTACGTGGTGGATTTGGGGAGGAAACAGGTTGTATCTCTTAAGAAAAAGGAATGAGACAGAAATAGGTGGTTTTCTAACAGTGGTGTGAGCGGAGGGGGAGCTGTTCGAAGCCTGGAAATCGAAGCTGTTTCATTTAGAGATGACAACAGGGAAGTTTAGAGGGGGAAGGTTGAAACAGAGGTAATGGGTGACTCGAGGATGCCCTGTCCTTGTTCTGCATCTGAAACGTTATCGGGTGTCACGGTGCTGAGACGTGGAATTGCTCAACCTTTAGACTCCACCCGAAAATTGTCTTTAATATCTCTTTCTGTATAATAAAGGGATTTCCCCACCTTTTTTCTTTCTCCTGTTGCAGTATCCTTGCGGATGAGATCACTCATCCTTATGGTCTCTTCGCATTTTTCTTAATGGCTGCAGGTTTGTGATGACAAATGCTAAAAATCTCCTGAGCAAAAGTTAACAGCGGGATTTAGCCAAAACTAGAGATGAAACGATACTCTCATGGGCAACAATAAAATGTCTCGCACATGCCCCACTGAAACAATTCTCCTGTGCTTGTTGCCCTCAGATGCATTTGCAGAAGCAGCATGAACACGCATTATGTTGACCAAGAGTCTGAAGCAAAGTCAGACCTTTGGCTCTACAGCTCCCACTCCCAAATGAAAACCCTGGCAAGAATTGAACGTGCTGGAAGGGTCGTGACGGGGCTAAAGCACGTCCCAGGAAAACAGGTTGTGAATGTGGGACTGACGTCTCCATCTTCTTCTTGCCGGTCTTCACAGAATGGTTGGGGTCGGAAGAAACCTCTGGAGATCATCGTGTCCAACCCACCTTGGCCTGGAAGCAGAGCAAAAAAAAGGCAGGGAAAGCAGGACTGGGGTAATCTCGGGAGAAGCATCTGAGTGGTGCAACCTTTAATGTCACACATTTGTCACAACCTCTGGTAACGAGGGGAAGCGATACGATCTAGAGCATGCTGCTACAAGCAAGATGGCACATAAATAAATGGCATGTCTGATAATACAGCGCATTTGCTGGAGATGAGTGTAAATGTGATATGTTTGTAACGAGGCACATCCCATCGAAAGCGGCGAGATTTCTCACAAGCTGTGCCTCTCAACAAGTCACTTTTTCTGCAGGTTTGAAAAATACCAGGCTGCAGCGAATGAAGATGGAAAAGGAGTGCGGGGTGAGATTGCCGAGCGCTCCTGGTGAGCGACGTTTGTCAGGATGACTGAGAGTCTCCAGAAATAACAAAGACTCCGAGGGTGATGTGGGCTTTTAGCAGCTGTGTAGGGAGAAAAGCACTTTCAAAGAAAAGAAGTGAAGCTACTTGAGGCAGTCGCAGAAGATGATCTTGTGTTTAAAGTTCCTATTCTGTATTGTAGCGGATTAGGAAGAAATTATTAAGATTTTTTTTTTCCCAGTATTAGTTAGAAACCAAAAGATGAAAAGTAGAAATATGTTGCTGGTTCCACGACTTTCTTTACAGAACTCATCTGTAAGGACCATGATTTTCAAGCACTCAGACAGATTAGGAGCTAAAGATGTCATTCAGTGTTGGACCATTGATCTCCCCTGGCTTGGGAATTCCCATTGACCCAAGCCCATCCCGTGGAACATGTGGACTATTTACTAACCGGACACTGGAGATCTAAGGCTCGGATCCAACCTTCCTACCCTCAGCTTTCTGCTGTGCGGACGTTTTTGGATGCCTTCAGAGGCATCTAACCTTCTCTGCTGGTTTGACTGGTAATTTAGGCACTTATAATAACATTAGTAGGACATTTATATGAGGCATCTAAAATTTGTCCCTGAGAGCGATGAGTGATTAGGCAGGGAGCAGGTAGGTACTTCTCTTAGAAGGAAATTTTTCTATTCTTCCGTACTTCCTATCTTTGTTTTGTAGCAGGCTATTTATAGAAGTGACATGAGCTCAAATTTAAGTACTCGGTTAATGACAAACTCCGTGCTCTGGCTGTCCTGCATCTCAGAGGTTGCTAAAACGCTTTCAGTGCCCTTTGGCCAGTGCGGGTGGCCAAAGGACAGGTTCATTGCTGACAGCTACTGTCCTTGATACCCACCGTGAAGAGAAGCGTTGATCAGTGTAGCCGCAATGAGGACTCGATGCATCAAAACATCATCTCTTGGGCTAGAAGCTGAAAGGCCAGAAAGCTCCATCCTTTGTGTAGCTGTTTTCTTATTGAACGGACGAGCTCTTTGTTCCATCCAGTGTCAGCCATCACTGCCACCCCATCAAAACCGCAATATTATAATCTAGTTCTTGTAAGATAATGACTACAGAACAAGGAAATTATTTTTCTCATTGTCTGCTATGAACAGCTGCCGGGTTTGACTTTTCCCAACCTTTCAGGTTTTCCACGGTGCTGTAAAATGAGCGTGCAAAATTTCACTTAAACTCACCCTACTGATAAACTCTCCGTTAGTCCCAGCTGTAACTGGTGCTTCAGCATACTTAATAAATCAGCTCAGCTGCCAGGACTGTCCCTGCCCCGGTCCCACAGCTGAGCGGCTGCTGTGGACACCTTGACTCACGTAAAGATGGAAATGACTTTTTTCCAGCCCTGTCTGGAAAATAAGGAAGAAGGTATCAGGAACCCTCCATCAACCTTCACTTCGTCTGCACTTCTGTCAAAGTTTCGGTGGCCTTTAAAAATAAAGAAAATGTCAGCTTGCTCTTCGTATCTCTCTGTCGTATCTGTCGTCGTCAGAGATGTTTAAGTCAGGTCCTGGTTGTTAGGACTCTGAGATCCTCTTGTCATCTCTGGTCCAAAATAGTCTCAAATTTATGGCTTCTGGGCACTCCACAGAAGACATTTTTGATAGATTTTTGCAGCTCAGGAGGAGGAATGGAAAAGATTTCAGTAGAAGGGTGTGTTTGGCAGTGTGCGCTTGTGTTTCAGGGCTCCCCAGGATACGTTGCGATATGAAACTCTGGTCTCATGGAAAATTATAGCAATTTTGTCATGGAATTTCTCAGGATAAATGGTTTTAAATAAATTAAAAAGGATCATTTAAATAGCTACATTATTTTTCTCAATGTACTCCTTGAGTTGTTCCACTTCGGTCTCTTCAATTTAAGTTCAGCTCCCCGAGCGGTGTGTTGGTTACGTACGAGAGTATTAACTTCATTGGGAGGAGGAAGGGTGAACAGCAAAAACTTGTGTAGCTGTAGAGCACTTATAGCTGGAGGGCAATTCAGAGAAACACACAGCGATAATGTTAGTCATGAGCGAATCCAGTGGGGAAATCAGCAGGAGGTCGCCAACCATCGAGGGGGTAAACTCAAGGAATGGCTTTGCGGAAGCAGAACTAAGGCAGGAAACACAAGCTGGACTTTGACGCTTTATAAATCTTGTTATACGATGTGGATGCTCATGACATCATCTTGTTGGAGGATAGCTCGGTATCTTGGAAGGCAACTAATTAGTTGTGATTAAGCGATACGTGTAAACTGAGCTACTAAATACATGCCATTTCAGGTCTGTATTTTGCTACAAGTGCTGGACCATCCTCAGTTAAATGATTTAGAATCGGAGCTGGGTCCTTATTAATTTGAGTCCAGTTTTTACCAAGCTGTACTCTCTGTTATGGCATAAATTTAAAAAAAAAAAAAAATGAAAACCCAACATTTTTTGTTACAAGTTTTTCTCATTACTATCTACTATTAAAAGGAAAAAATAACCACCAGGCAAGCTTGGAACAGAATGACAGGTATGTGTTTATTGTCAGGAGGAACATAATTCCACAGAGGCTTTTGAAAAAGACGCTGGCACAAACTTCAGTGCTGAATAGGATGGTCCTGATCGTGAAATTGCTAATGAAAAACCCGGGGCAGCTTGAAACCTCATTTAGCAAACAAAGCACTCTTGGCTGGCAGCGAGCGAGCTCCCAGGTTGGGGAATTTAAAACGAGTGTGAAAGCTTTGAAAGAAAACCTTGAATTCTTCTGACTTGGGTTTGTTCGAGTTGTTGCTGCCGATTTCCCACACAATGGCCAAACGGCCCCTTTACGCGTCTGCCGAGGTGCGGGGCGGTGAAGCAGAAAAACAAAACTTCGGGTTTCTTTCCATCTTCCTAAACAAAACTCATAATTTTCAGAAAATAACCAACATTATAGAACAAGGGCATGACAGTGATGGGGGAAAGCAGGTTTCTTCTCCACCACCCTGCGCCACCCCTGAGATTGCATATTTCTTTACACAGGTTTCTCGGCCGTGGGGAAGCTTAAAGCATTGTCAATATGGGTCAAATTTTCTAATTCACCTTTTTCATTGGATAACTTTGACGAATAACTGCCTTTTATGAAGTTGGGTAACTCAGGCACTGGTTATTTAAAGCCATTTCATGCAGGGATGCGACTCCAGAACCATCTAGACCCATGGAAAGAAGCATTTGCAGTAGGAAATTGTCCTCTTAGAGATGGGCCAATGGAGTTTAAATCTGAATTTAGTCGCACTTAGGTAAGATGATGGCCAGGACGTACTGATGCTCAATCCCAGAAGAATAAAAATATAAATCAAAAAAACCCACTAAAATATAGCGCAGCTCATCCATTGCTGAGAGTGTGCCCTGGTTTCATAATAGCTGTTCTGCTGGAAGCTACCGCTCGGCAATATCCAACCTGTCAAAAGCAATGAGGGATATCTTTGTCCGTTTTAATCAGGGATTCCAATACATTTTTCACTTAGGAAACTAATAGACAGATAACACATTTATATGGGTGTATTTTACGGCTGGAGAGAAGCACACAATAATTTTTTTTAAAAGTAGAGCGGTTCTGAAGTCTACGAAAAAAAAAAAAGCACATGAATTTCTGCAGAAAACCTCTTCAATTTCAATCAGGTGAATCTCACACAGCTGTTCGGCTCGGTGCTTGGTAATTAATTTTGTGTCTGTTCATTATGAATTATTCCGTGCAGCTGTGATGTCTTGTAATAGGTAGACTATGGAGGGCCGCGACTTTTTTTAATATAATTTTTCCCGAAAAAAGTCTATGTTCAGTGCTACCACTTGGGCCATAGATAAGAGAAGCAGAGATGATTTTTATATGTAGATAAATTCAGTGGTGCTACGTAGTCATGACACCTCTTCACTGGAGGATTTTGGAGCACGTTTTACTTTATGTTAGAGGTTGAGTTATGTCTACTTAGGTTTTTTTAATTTTATTTTGTCTTTAGAGCTATGAAGTGATCAGAAATTTTGGCAGGGCATTGCCAGCATCATCACAAAAAAAGCACCAAACCAATACAAAACAAACCGCAACTTTATTGCAAGAGTTGAAAGGGGAAAAAGTATTAAAATTTGTGTGGTAAATGCCTCATTTCTTACAGCCAACAAGAACTTCTAGCAAAGAGATGAATTATTGACACAATATGGAGATTTAGTGATTGATATTCTGCTTCCATCATAGATGCATTTTCTGCCTAAAATTAAATATTTATTCACCTGCTGCAAGGTGAAGCATAGAAGGATGTTTGGAACATCTTTCAGAAGGTATATGAGCTTTATTGACCGGCCTCAAGGCTGGAAATTATCCTCATTCTTGGATTTAAAAAATAAATAGTATCAGCTGAAAACCAAAGCTGACATTCAGGCATAAAGCATAGTGGTGTATGCTAAGGATCTTTTTTCTTTTTTTTTTTTTTTTTCCCCAGTACATTTTGTCTTGAATTTATTGTTTAGAAGGATTTGATTTGATAGATTTGGACTTGGTCTGAAATTTGGACTGGAACCTTGCTGAAAAAAAAAAAAAAAAAAAAAGGTTTCTTGTGAACAGAAAATTTAGGCTTTCAGTCAGACAGCCCAACATCTGTCAATCTGTTCAGCATCCTGAGTGATTCCGACGGGAGAAGACGCAGCCGGTGACCCCAACGCATCGCACTCGATGAGAACCAGGCCGCATGGCGGCGGCCCAAAACCCAACCATTGCACACCGCATCTGCTGAACCGCTCACGCCGCAGTTCTTGTTTTAATTCGGAATCCCTGAACCCGTCCACTGCCTTTTATACTCCGACCAGGCGAGTGCTGCAGGACGTCATTGATGTTAAAAATAACGAAACAGATTGGCGCATAATTTGTCATTGCCTTGGCCAGCGTGTACCTGACTGGACGCCGCTTTGCCTGATGCTCGGGCTTCCATCTGCAAGGAAGCCCGTGAACAGTAAATCCTTCATTACAGAGAAGTTGCTGAGCAACGGCAACAAAAAAAAGGCTTTAAATAATAGTTGCTATATTTAAACACGGTATTTTGGAGTTCAACGCAGAAGAAAACTTCTGCGGTGTTGTGGGCTCTGGCAGCACCTTCGCTTTTCAAGGCCCTGCCAGATGAAAGAACAGCCCGATGGCAAATCTCCAGACAACGCTTCACGTCGCAGGAGGCAACGAAAGAACTAGAACTTGCTTTCTAAAACTTACACCACCTCGAAAAAGGACCTCTGGCATCCGGCCTCTTCCGTTTGCCAGGCGTCAATCCCTGGAGAAAGGTATATTTGGTTTAAAAGCCAAATCTGAGCTGAAAACCAGGCGTATTTTCCTCAGCGCTTTCCGCCACGCTTAAGAATCTTTAATGTTTTTCCTGTGTAAGAGGTTGGCTTTTGAGATGAGATAAAGATGATGCCCCCAAGAGCAGTCTAAGCCTGGTTCGCATTTCTGCTCAGGGGCTCCCAGCTTTTCTGACATATTGTGCGTGAAGCGTAGTTACCTACCCCAGGATTTGGTTTCTACTCGAGGGGCCAAACATTTCACAGTTATTAAAAAGATCTTTTGCTGTTTCTGGCCCTGACGGTTTTGCACGTGAAGGTCCACGGAGATACGAGGTGAAGGAGCGGTTCTCTCCAGTAAACATCTCGTTTCCCTTCAGATCCCACTGCACACATTTATAGTAAACAACTGTGACAAGGACAGTTAACAGGGAGAACTATCCTTGCAGGGCAATTAATATTGCGTGAAAACTCGCACTTCGCCACCGCATTTTGCAGTAGGGGCTATTATGGACTGTTCTGCATTCCCTTGTATTACTCCCATCATTATTCTTGACCATTACGCCCAGTTCAAGTCTAAGATTTAGATGAGAAGCCTTAATTTTATTATTGAGTAATCTTATTACTCAAATTTCATCTTCTTCACACACATAAAAAATAATTCAGAGAATAAATCCTAGAACTGAGACTAAATTCACATGATTACAGCAGAAACAGGAAAAAAAAAAATCTGGTTTTCTGGTGTTTGTGCTCAAGTAGCACTTTGGGACAAAAGGAGACTTGCTTAAAAAGGAAGGGTACTTTAAGGAAATTTCTTTTAAAAGTTTACACAGTACTAAATTTTAAATATTTAGCTTTGACATGAACTAGAATTCCAATGGCCACAAATCCACATATCCTTCAAGTCAAGGAATCAATGCTCTTTTACACTATCTAAGGAGAGAAGCCAGTCTGCTTGCTGGGAATTAAGTGTTAAAATTATTTCTTTGCTCATGGTTGAGCACAGTGATGGTGGAGTTGATGAAATTTTTGATTCCGTGGAGCCTTCAGACTCTCTCCTGTATCAGATGAGCACCATTGCCAGTTGGGCAAGACCTGCTGAAAATGACGGCAGCAAGACTATAGCCTACATCTAATTTTTTTTTTTTTTTGACAATCCTGGAGAAGACGATAGAGGCAGAATCTGCCTTTACATAGGAACAAACACAAAGGTACAAGTTTTTATGGGAGCGAGGTTTCATCTTGCATGGGGAACACTCGAGGCAAAGCCAGATAAATGCAAAGGAAAGTCATAAAACTTTAAATTACAACCTTGCGAACGCAGTTCAGAACTAAAATAACTAGAACTTACCCAGTGTAATTACCAGATTAAGGCTGCAGTTGATTCAATAACTTAAGGAATGTATAACAAAATCAGATGGCCTATTAATCAGGGCATCGCGTTCTTAAAGACACAAATCAAATGATGCGATTACCATAGGAAATTCATGATTAGCTCCTGCAACTGCTGACTGGGGCAAAGTCAGAAACAAATAGTTTTACTCAGCACCCTCGTAATCAATATATAGACTCTTCTGGATTCCTGTAGTTAGCGGGTACGGGGTTGGCTTCCTTCCCAGGTGAAGCAGTGCTTTCAGCAATAAAAAAATAAAATTAAAAAAAAAAAAAAAAAGTATCTCTATTAAAAAAACCAAACCAAACCAAACCGCAACACATTATAAAAAGATCTGTAATTTCCTTATAAATTTCCTTATAAGTAGCTTTGTTGGTGAACAGAAAAACTTCGTTGGCTAAGATGCATTAAAACTGACACATCAGAGTGTGGAAGCATCCATGGTCCCTATGATTAGTGCTGTAAAATTGGTGTTAATAATTGCAAAGAGAGAGCTGCAGTTTTATACTGGGAGACCTAAGTTTCGGCAGAGGATGCTCCTTTTCAGCAAGTTTTGCGTTATGAGCTTCATGGAAGAAATGAGCAGGTATGAATTTACTAAAGGTGAAAACAACAGAAAAACCCTCAAAAAACACTTCCACGGTCACAATTCGCTTTTGAAATAGTTTCCGCTAACTTTCCGTTATATTTAGTGCTCTGTCCCTGGCAAATTTTCCGATGCTTGCTGGAATTTCGGTGTTGCTCTTTCGGAAACTGTCTCCATTTGATTTAAATCAAGCTGCACCTCATCGTTCATGGCTGTTGCAAACTGGCTTGTTAAAGTTCACAAGGTAGATGCCGTTTGTCAGGAGCTTTGCTCTTCATCATGATCCTGACTGTGCCCATTAGGCTTATGATAGAGAGAAAAAAACCTTAAATAATCTAAATTACAGGGCCAAGGGCCAGGAAATTATTAAGCAAGCTGTTAGGTTGATTAATGGGAAACAAAAGGATACTTGTCACAATCAGATAGGTCAGGTGATGGGCAGAAAAGATACGGGGATGGTTCAGCAAGCCGCGTTATCCAAAATTTGATATGCACTTTATCACGGCTAATTGGACAGTCTGCGGGTAAATGAGAGACGTCCTTGGCGAGATTCTTGCTACTAAGAGCAGCATTTTTAGTATTTCTGAACATAGCTTCTAGTGATCACAAGAGAGGCTTAATTCTACTGTAGAAAGTTTAAAATCCTGGAGTGTTTCCAAGGGAGTCAAGCCGAGAGAAATGGTCGATGCTGAAGCAACTTGAGGCAGGTCTGTAATATCCCTGCATCCGCAAATTCCTCTCTCCAAAACCAATGTCAAACATTATGACCCCCTTATATTCGCCTTTCTAACATCTACATATATTCTACCAGCTACATACGTTTTCTTCCTATTTATTTACTGCAGAGTCTCCTTTCGAAAACATCGCCAACGCTTGTTGCGCTGAATTATGCTTTTATTTTTCGTCCCAAGTGTGCTTCTGAGGGTTTTCCACACCTGCGGAGAAGGAGTGAAAAACAGGTGAAGGCAAGATGAGCGAAGATAAGTTAAAGCATCGTCTTCTTTGAGCTCTGGCTTTCCCATTTTTCTATTTTTTCCCACCAAGGCGCAGAAATTGGGAGGGGTGGATTTTCAAATCCATTAACCGCAGCACTGGCTTTCCAGTGAAACGAAATACTTTCAAGGCAGTAAAAACAGAGTGCCAAACAAAGCCAGCTAAAAGAAGAATTAAATTGATCGTTAAGGCTCTAATCTTGGGGTTTTACAGCAATTTACACTGAATCTCCGGCTGCGCCCTTGGTTGGAGGAAAGCTGTTGTAGATTAACGCTGAGCAAGGCACTCTCTGCATTACCACCTCCCAAAGGAAAAGGGAATTAAGAGTCTGCAAATTTTGCCAAGACAGTGAGGGAAAATGACGAAAAAGTTCACAGTTTAGGCAGCAAAACCTAATTAACTGAAAGCCTCATCTCTCAAGTGCTCATGCAGCTTCAAGATGATTCAAGGACACTACTGCTGCCGAGTGTCAATGGGGAACACTTGTGACAATAAAAAAATAGATGTAAGAGGTGGTAGAGCCAAGTGTCTCTCCCAAGGAAGAGGATTTAAGTTGGTGTCCTGCTAAGAAATATGTAGGCCAGAAGTTCTGGGTAGGGATAAAAAGGGATGAGCTTGTGGAATGCCTCCAAGAAGGAAATTTCCAATTGCAAAGGAGAATACGTAACTGTTATAATTTCAATCAAAGCAATCAAGGCAGACTTTTGATCCTGAATGCTCTTGAATGAAAATGGGGATCTGGCGCTCTCAACTTCGATTTTTCAGAAGTACTTCAGGCTTTGATACCACTCAAGAGGAAAACACAACAACTTTGTGGATAACCGAAAAGAAGGTTCTGCATTCTAGGTAGCAAAGCTCAATTTCTCTCACTTGGGAATGATTCAGCATCACTCTACAGCGCCCAAGGCTCTGCAATTAGGGTTGTCATACTCCCATTGCCCCTTTTTTACCATGAGATTCTGCTCATAAAGCAGTTGGCAAAGTCCGTGCTTTGGAATAAATCCTGCTTTCTTGTAGTATTTAAGAGTATAGAATATATTCCCAGTATAGAATATCTTCTATGGGAGCATCATCCCCATCAAACTGCAAATAACTGGCCAAGGCTGAGACATCACATTATTAATAAAACCACCAACCCCAAATGGCTGATCTAGTCCCTTGGTTTTGTCCTTGCTCAAGAAGACTTGGTGCAGGCATTAAGTAGCAAAGCTCTCTGCCGTAATATTTGTCTAGATATATTTCTTATATTGATCTGCATGTTAGTCTGACTTCTACCTTGGCCAAACAGGCCACAGAAGATAATTCCGAAAAAGTATGCACATAATGACCTATTTCTTGCTAAAATACTGGTTATTTTTAATGTTATGCAATAATTTACTTCTTTTATCATGCTGAAATCTTTGAATTTCACATGAATTTTTTCTTTAGTGTTTTCTTTAGTGTTAGGTTAACGGTTGGACTCCATGATCTTGAGGATCTCTTCCAACCAAAATGATTCTATGAAAAGATCGATCAAGCTGTTGTGACTAAGGAGGAGAGAATTAATATTCCTACAAGATTTTCCACACAAAAACACATCTAATTCCTACCTAGTCACTCCCTACCCACTCTGGTACTGGGAAGCATAAAAAGATAAGGATGTAGTGGATTTAAATTTGTGCATATAACTATTATACTTCTGTACCGTGATGTTTTAGGCTTTTCCATTATTGAATTTTTAATCAATATGAACAGAAGCTGAGGACAGTGTTGAGGTGGATGTGCCAGTACTCTGGGGCCAGTGTGAGATTCATTAATTACTTGCCTGTAAAACGATCTGCAAATCTTTTAAATTAAAGGTGTGGTTTTTTTTTTTTTTTTTAAATCAAAGCTTTATTGCTAGATATCTGCTGGGACGGGGATGGTTTGCCATGGCTGCTATCAACAATTTGAGTAAATCTTCTGGGAGTCATTCTGAAATGGCCCATTTAGTTCAGAAATATTCAGCACAATTTAGACCAGCACACGAGAGCATCTGAGGAATTGCTGGCTCTGCTGTTCGGAGATGAGATCTGCTCGTATATGGAGCTCTTCAGCACCAAGACATGGTTGTCTTGGTAGCCTTCCATAGATGGGTCTTCCTTATGGAAATGATGATAAAGGAAAAGCTTATTGTGTAAATAGGGAAAAATAAATCTGGATTTAGATCTCCTAAGTTCACTGCTGCAGTTAAAAACAAACAGGAATCTAAGTGCTTCTCATCAGTGAGAAGTGCTCAATAAAAATATGTGAAGAAGTGGTAAAGAGATCGCGTCAGTTTGGGATGGAATAAAGAAATAAGTGTCATGTGTAAGAACAATCTCTTGGCATCAGCTCCTGAGACTTTCAAATGTCACAAAAAGGTGAATTAAGCATTACTCACTGAATAAAATTCTATTCTTTGTTATGAAGTAGGTGCAGTATCAAAGCAGCAGGTAATTTGTCACATAAAATTAAAATGTATTTGTTTTACATCTTTGGTTTGAAGGCCTGCAATCATTATTGAACGTGCCTATATGCCTCCTGACTAGTGACATCAATTCCTCGCGGCTCTGCAGTTAAATAGGTGTTGGCTAATGAGTTATCGATCGTTTGATTGAAAGTGAGGGGTTGAATAGACTGATATCGTGGCAGGATAACCCTCTAACTGCCCAATTCACGGAGTCATCACTCACGGATTATCAACAGCAGACATTAAAAAACCCCTACTAGGTCATCTAATCTGCCTGCCAATATTGCCTGTAAGCCAAGAAAAAGGATAAAACTTCTGTTTGCTAAAACGTTCCATATGGATACACCTATGTGGACTAAAAAAAAAAAACCAATCAGAGTTAATTTTGAAAAGATGCAAAATTGAATTACTTTTTTAGACCTCCTCAATCTGGTTTTCACTGTGACTTTTGTTACTAAGCTGACGTGGCAAAAATGGATGTGTTGATTTCACAGAGGAATCTATTTTTCATTATTTGGCTGCGGTGTTGTGTATCCTGATATTTTGCAATTCACGCTATGACCATCTTCTTTCAATTTGGGAAGAAATCAAATGCAGAAATGCAGAACATTTCGGTGGAAACAGATGCATTCTTTTCTAGTCAGGTCCATTTAAAAGCACTTTGACTGATCTCTTTTTAAACGCCCCGTAAGTGTGCAAGCCAAGGTTTTTAAGCATATGAAAATTTCTCTCCAGCCTCGAGCAAGAAGCTCATGTCTGTAAGAAACTACTAATTTAGACATTTCCTACTGAATAGCTGATGTGATTTTCTATTCATTTTGCTGGTTAGTATGTAGCTCCCAAGCTGATCTGTAATTCATATAGAAAGCCCGAGTCCCTAACTAAGTTTTTTGATTTTTTTTTTTCTGTCGTCTCTGCCTAAAAACTGAGCGAAAAACGCAGTGTTGCAAATCTAGAGTTTTTTGCAGACCAAGTTCTGTGCCCTACATTGAGCTGCTGATTTCCTGAGCATTGGGATCAGGGGCTGATGTTTAAAACTTCCATTTTTTTAGAACTGTGTCCGCACTGTAGGAAATTCGAAAGCAAATGTCATTAAGATAAAGGACATCTATTGGCACAAATCGTTGAGTAAAAACCTAGGAGGCATTTCTAGCACAGAATTTCTGTTGCCATTGCAAAACACAAGAAAAACCAAGGCAGATACCAACATTTGCATGGTAGCCGATTAAAATTAAGACAGTTATATTAGGGAGGGCTGAATATAAACAGTGTAATTCATTAAAGCTCCTTTGCTTTGGTTGGAATGCAGAGTGGAAAAAATCCACAAATAAATCCTCAGTATTGTGTGAGTGTCGGATAATTAGTAAAGGAGGGTGCAGGAAGGAAAATAAACCAAAATATTTGCATATCAATAGAGGATATATGTTGCATTTCTCTCCGCAAAGCTGAACGAAGAGTGTGGGGGGGAAGGCAGAAATAGCGGGGGGATGCACCTGGACTTCGAGACTTGCAGGTTGGATTGTCATGGCCAATTATTCTCTCGCTGTGGCTTAAGAGTTAGCAATCCTCGTCCCCGCACCAAGGGTACCTACGCTTCACTCGCTTTTCTCGCGCTTTGTTGTTTTCCTTGACTGGAGACAACCCAACTCTTGATTTATGGTGTTACCGCCAAGGGATCTCCGTGCCCACTCACCCTATTAGACTCAGCCCCGTTTGTTCGCTCTTGGTTTGACAGCGAGTCGGACATCGTCCCTTTTTAAAAATGTCCCCAGTGGTCGCAACCATCAGATGGAAAAAATGATCTGGAGAGAAAGTCCTTCCATTCCGGACCAGTGCCCGGAGAAACCCATCGGCGCAGGGAGGATCTGGAAGAAGAATTTGGGAGGAGCAGGAGCAACGGGGAACCCTCCACCCAACCCTCTCGTGGGGACGTCAATAATTTTTTAACATCAAGGGACTTCAGCAACAGCAAAGAGCCTGATTTTTTTTTTTTCATTAACAAATAAACTATATTCTATCTGTTCCCTTCTGCAAGAAATTATCTTTACTCCATTTCAGTCAATATACAATTTGCCCAATTCACGCATATAACGTGCTGGCTCTGTTTGGGAGCGGAGCAGGGCTAAAAAACTCTGAGGAAGAAAAAGCCCAACGTGTTTGTTCAGTTGCTTGGAACAAAATACGAGTTGCTCTAGGCTGATGAAAATGTTGGTTTTAAGCTTTTAAAAGGGATTTATCTGCAATGTCCAATTAAAGTGCAAAGTCATAAAATGGCAGTTTAAGGAAACCGACGCGTAATTCTCATGCACATTTAATTTTCATTTTCTTTGAATGGGCAACTGATAGAAAACAGTTCCGTGAACTTGTTTCAGACCAGAATTACCTCTAGGTGATTTTTTTTTAATCAAGCATTGAAATATAAGCCCCTTACATAACGACTATGTGCACAGATTTTTAAGAGGAGCAAAGAGTTTGGGAAAGGAAGATGAGTGGTCTCAAATTAGCCTACTGAATGACTAAATAAAAAAAAAATTAAAATAAATAAGTTAAAAATAAGCTCATTTGAGCTTGCCTGCAGGCAGCTTTCTCTGGGGTGTGTTATTCCCAGAGCCAATTCAGAAAGAAACATGAGATGCTCTTGGAACATTTTCTCTGATGTAGGAGATGAGAAAAACATGTATTTATTTGCCTGGGACTAGCAACATTAATTTTCTTTTTATTTTTTTTCTTTTTCCCCCTTAAAACAATCATTTTACCTACGAAAGAAAAGCCCTTTTTAATCACAAACCACCCCTTTTCCGCGGTACATGTACCGTATTTTACCTGTATATTCGCCACCTTTTCAGCGGTACATTTACCGTATTTCACCTGTGTATTCACCACATTTTTCAGCAGAGCAGTTACAACATTTTTGCGACATTTCTCTGAATGTACAGGTAAAATACGGTAACCGTACTGCTGAAAATGTGGCAAATATACAAGTAAAATACGGTAACCGTACTGCTGAACATGGATCTTATTCTGTTTCTTCAGTACTGAGAGTACACTCTGATTTATCTAATCTATTTATCCACGTGCAATCTTGCACCCAGCATGAAAAAAATCACCTTGCTGCAGGCCTAGGTGTGTCGAGTAAACAACTCTATTAAATATTTTAAACTTTGCTAAAAAACCATCATAATTATATAGCAAGATCATCTTTCCATACCATTAACTTCTTCTGTCCTTTTTTTTCCGGAAAGAGGGACAAAAATATAATGCTTTATCTGCTTCAGAGCACAAACCATTTTATAAAAGGATGCATAAAACCCTATGACCTGTATATGGTGCTTTCCCAGGAAATAAACCAAACTTTATAGCCACAGAGAAAAAAAAAAAGTCATTTCCAAACAGCTGGAAAAATGTTGAGAAACTGTGTCCTCAACAGTCGTAAAGCAAATTTCGCTATTTAATAGAGGACTCACTACTTGGAATGTTGACTGTTTCATTTTGGCCAAATCCTGCAGGTTGCAAGGATATAGATAGATAGATAGATAGATAGATAGATAGATAGATAGATAGATAGATAGATATAGATAGATAGATAGATAGATAGATAGATAGATAGATAGATATAGATAGATATATATGATAGATATAGATATAGATATAGATATAGATATAGATATAGATATAGATGTAGATATAGATATAGATGTAGATGTAGACATAGATATAGCTATAGATGTAGATGTAGATGTAGATATAGATATAGATATAGATATAGATATAGATATAGATATAGATATAGAAGATGTAGATGTAGATGTAGATGTAGATATAGATATAGCTATAGATGTAGATGTAGACATAGATATAGATATAGATAAAGATATAGATATAGATATAGATATAGATGTAGATGTAGACATAGACATAGATATAGATATAGATGTAGATGTAGATGTAGACATAGATATAGATATAGATATAGATATAGATCACATTAAATTCAGGATTGGAAGCCTTCACGGGGGAATGTTTCATGGTGAGAGCAGGGGCCAGACCCAAGGAGACCAGGACAGTAGCTCTCCAGCACATGCATTTTATAGAAAAGTGCACAGAAATAAAATATCATCACTCGGTCTTTTTCCTGAACTCCCCTCAGGCTCACACGAGGCAGAGCCCGTTCTGCATCCCTTTCTTCTCGGAACACGAGGCGATGCGGTGCTAAAAGCTTTTCTAAGTGGTTTTGTAGCCATCTCCTGCTTCTGCCTTATCTCCAAGGCCATGACCCTGTCATGGAAGGAAATTAGATTTGTTTGACATGATTTGTTCCTAAAAAAAACCCCAGTGATGGCTGTTTTCCTTGGTTTTCTCCTAAGTGTTTGGCAAGATGCTGTAACCCACAGCATCTTATCAAGCAGCCGGGGTTTCGAAGGTCAGAAAGCATCTAAAAGCCCAGAGGATTCTTGACCCAACGTTGTGATTCATACCCTGCTTTTTCCAGCTAATGCAAAGACACACAAGCAGCTGCTGTCACTCTTGACCGGAAAACACAGCGGCTTATTTAACAAAATGTATTTTTTTTTTCCTTTTCGTTCAAATGGCGACATGGCCAGCGCTGGAGGAATTAACGTCGGTATGTCAGCTCTTCCAGTGCTTCTTTACCTGCCGTTCCTGCGCAAAATTTGTGCAGAATCTGTCAAAAGACTAAATACGAATTCATCTCACTGAACCTAATAGCCCGTACTTGGCACATTCTGGATTCCGGCTGGAATTCAGCCTTGAACAGCTCGAGTGGCAATGATGGATGATTTCCTCTTGTTAGTAAACATTTTCATTATTTTAGACCTCCCTGCAGCCCCGCACGTTGTCAGCCCTGAGATATTCCCCCCGACTTGAGACGGTGCCAGAAAATCGAGTAGCAAAAGCTGCTGTTCCCCCCCAAGAAACACCCTCAAAGAACAGGGACAGAAGAAAAACCATCTTCACCATTTCACCTCTGGAGGCCGTGAAGGCCGTTTTCTCTCTGGCCTCGTTCAACACCTGTCGGCATGAAGATAGTTCGGATCAAAAAGTCGATTAAAAGTGAACGTCTTTAAAGAGGCGAACACTTGGAAAGGACAATATTCTGGTATCGTGTAGCTTGGTTGAAGGTACAAAGCTCAGTCCGAGAACTGTCCTTTGTTTTCTGTCCGATTCCAAGCTTTCATCTAAAAATCTGAAATGACTTCTGCCTTCTCCGTTTGCCAAGGAAATGTCACCTCACCTCTTACGCACCTTTCCCACCATCTCTTACATACCTTTTTCACCCCTTTCCTGAACTTCAGCAACGGGATGCTCAAGCTATCGGTCATTCAAGAACTGATTAATAAGGAAGGGCTTCCATGCAAGACACCAATAAATAGAATATGTCAGCCTGCCCTCCACTGGGTACTTCAGTCTGGTGTTGAATCAAGTGCAAGATCGCAATTTTTATCCTCAAATTCCATAATTTTCTGGGTCCTAAAGGTACTAGAATATCTACTGAAGTTCCTGGAAGGTTTGTTCTCCAAGCACCAAGTCTGCTTCTTTGACCTACTGCCTACAGTTTAGAAACTAACCTCTCCAGTACTTCATATTCCATTAAATAAAGTTTTTTCACCTTTATTCCCTCTTGAGGAGAAGTAGGCATCAGTGGCAGGAGATAATCAGGTACTCGTGTGAAGAGGAAGGTGTGTAAATGCTATTTCCTTAAAATAAAATTAATTTTAAAAGTGCATTTAAAACTGGCCTCAGGTTTTGACCGCAGCTGGTTTTTACACCACTCAGCTGCCCCTTCGGAAAACCATCCTGTCATCTGCCAAATGTCAGATATTGCAGCAGATGGTGAGACCAAAAGTTGGGCCACGGAATTGCTCGTGAAACCTTTTACTGCTTATTTCCACAAACGGGTCTTCAATAAACTCCACAGGAAATAAGGACATTGGGAGGTCATGAAACTTCAAGGGGTTCATACTCGTAACGACCCTCGCTTAGAAAGTGCATGTTAGGGAGGATCCATAAAGGGAGGGAGATATGTTCTAAAATACAAGTTTCAAGAAAAATAAAATATTTGACAATATAATAAATTGCTGCAGTTTAGTTACCAGGGTATACTGGAGTCTTTATCCAGTCATTGTAATTTCACCGTAATCGCTCTTTCCTTATTAAAACATTTCCATGAACCAGGTGTTCTGGTATGGGATAAAAGCCCTGGTCTCTCAGTCAATGCATTTGTTTCAGCTAATCATTTCCAAGTTGCCAAAAGAATAAATATTTAAAACAGTAACACAGTCAAAACATCACAATTTAAAGGCTTAAACCACATCATCAGGTTCCCAGTATCACAAATTTAAAGTTTTGGAGCAAATCCTATAGAGCCAGGCTGAGAAGTAAGACTGATCCTCTACATTTCTTCCAGATTGCCCCTGACCTGCTATGGGAACGGAAACCATAGCATGGTTTGGGTTGGAAGGGACCTTAAAGACCATTTAGATCCACCCCGCCTGCCATGGTCAACGGATGGTCAATGGACGACACACCTTCTACTTGACTGGGTTGCCCAAAGTCAACTTGGCCTTGAACACGCCAGGGATGGGGCAGCCACAACTTCTCTGGGCAACCTGTTCCAGTGTCTCGCCACCTTCATGGTGTGGAATTTCTTCCTTAGATCTCATCTCAACCTCCCTTCTTCCAGTTAAAAGCCATCAGCCCTTGTCCTGTCTCATGAAAGCAGGGTCGAGGGTGAGAATACAATCTCACAACTTCCCCAATAACTTTTTTTTTTTGAAAGTACTATTACTTTCTTCCAGACAGGTAAGACGAGGCATCGATGGAGAGAAAGGATAAGTGGCTTGCCCAAGGTCACAGATGAACTGACTGACAGAGCTGAAAATAGTACCCAGGAGTCCTAATTACCAGCTCTCTGTTCCAACCACTAAATAGCAATCAAGAATGATTATGCAGGGAAGGCTCTTGCGCACGGGAACTGTCTTACCGGAGGGTTAATTCCACCGTAGCTTCTTGCTGCGAGCTGACACATGGTGGTGCGAGGAGAACATTAGCCTTTCGCCCTTCGGGATGTTGTTTGATGAGGTGCTAAGTCTGGAAAACAACAGCGAGAAGCAGAGAAGAAGCAGCCGGCGGCTGGAATCGGCACCTCAGGAGTAAAGTCAGGCCTAGCGGGACCGATCCTTGTGATCATGGCTGTGGGAAGAGGTCCATGGATTGTCTGCTCCGCAGCAGTCAAGGGGTGACACCATTTACTAAGCTTTTAGTTCTGGAGGCCCCTCAGTCAAGCATATTTTTAGGAAAAGGCCTCAGGCGCAGGTTACCCCGTTGCAGTCGGACCCTCTCCGACACAAGGGTCAAAATGAGGATGCAGCATCACGTCTGGCTCTGCTCTCATTCTGGACCACAACTCCTTTGCTTTCATTTTCCTGAATACAAACAGTTTGAGTGATTTCTTCTGCACATCGCTCAAACATCTGCATTTAAATGTGAGGTCTACGTGCTGGCCTCTCAGCACTGCCTCCCTTCAACTTCGATATTTCTTGCAACGGCCATCAAAAGAATTATATTAGCTGATCCCAAATTCTCATTTTTGGACACGGTTTCTAGAGTTAGCAGCTATTTCTTATGCTATAATTCCAACTCTCAATTCAACAGATAGTATTAGTTAGCGAATTTATGGCTTTCAGGCCATCCGAGTAACACAATCAATAATCATGAAGTGATGGGTTGGGTAACCATGCCAACACAACTTTCACGCAAGACTGAGAGGCAGGTTAGTTTTTAAAACATTGAAAGGAAAGGCAATTAAGTCTGATCCTGACAAGACATACAGACAAATGAGAAAGCACCGCAAGTCATGTGGAAATCTTTCCAATGAAGAAATAAGGCTAATGTTGCAAATAAAATTAATTCAGTGGATAATGCTGTAAAAAATGTTCCCTTGCTCAAGCAGCCATCAGGAAAGTTTTCTTCCTCATCGTGCATAATTGGGTGAACAGTGATCTTCCTTTTGTTGCATGGAGATCTAAATTTTCTAAGGATTGTTTCCTACCCAATGGATTTTATGTGTCCCCTCCTCATGCGTCCTCAGACTCTCTATGGACGGTCATGCCAGGGATTATCACATAAGCATGAAAAGCGATGACAGCCAAGGAATGACAGACATATAGGGATGAAAAAGAGGGATGGTGTCTGGGTGCAAAAAATATCAAACACCTGATTTTCAATTCCATTTATAAATAGTGTTTTGCAGTGCTTTTGGCCCCATATTCACACTATGAACTTGATAATAACGCCGACAAATCCATTGTGCCTTGCTTCTGCATTGTAGCTTTTAATTTTATTTAAGAATAACATCAGCTGGAAGCTGGCAGAGTTATCAACTAATGTCTAGTATGTCCATAAAACCACAACCTGGATTTGATGGCTGGAGCTGTGAGTGCCGGCTAATGAACCCGTGTTCTTTACAAGGGCCATATGGGCATCGTTAGAAAATGCAGTTCGGTGTTAAGGAGGCAGAGGGGTAAAATATTAATGCATTGCATTTTTTTCAGCCTTAAAACAGAGACTCAAGGAGGGGATCTGCTTTCTGCAAGGTATACTTCAAACAAATTGCTGTGAAAATCAGGCATTTTTCCCAAAGAAAGATACTATAGTCAAGTTTGAAGGCTTCTTACCTGACGAATATCAGAGATGTACCACCTGGGGAGGCACCAATTAAAAAATCAGTTTTTCTGTCAATTAAGGACCAGCTAATACACCGCAATAGCTGTTTCTAGCAGGGATGCTCTGGCACTGGCCCGAGATGGATCATCGGTGCTCGGACCGCTGGGCACGTATGCGAGACGAGATTTTTGTGTAATCCCAGTGCCTGATGCTACAATTAGTTGTATAAGTGCAAACACCTGGACCTACTTAAAACCCCAGGATATTTTTTGACACATCAAATTTTTGTTCCTTTTTATGTTACAATCCCACGAGGAAGCACAATTTAGCCGCATATACCAAACTGGAGGATTGGGGCCTGACATCCCTCTGTTCGGCCTCTTGTGTTTCTTGCTTCTTCTATGTTATCTTTACCCTTCTCTATGGTCTTCTTTATCAACTATAATTAATTCGCCGAGCTCACTTTCCTGGGATTTATCTTCTTCCCTTTGGGTTTACAGGAGACTCTTGTCCTCCGAGCCCTTTGTTCTGTGCGCCTCACGTGTCTTTTTCTAATTTATATAATTTCTCATGCTTGGCGTTGTAATTGCCTGGCCATGTACACTATCTTTTCTGAGTAAGCTGGGAGGAAAATTTAAATAGGTGTTTTAAAATCTAATTTAATTTAATAAATGAACATAGGTACATTTAGCACTGTTTTTCTAACTCTCAGCTGTTCCGAGAACAATCTTGATCTTTGTCTTTCTCTTGGCTGGCAGCGTTTCCCTCTTATTTACAGGTACCAACCACCTCTCAGATGGTTTAACTGATTCGGAGTTCAATTCAGAACTATTGTTCTTTGTTTTTAAATACGTCAATTGGTCAAATGGAGAGATATTATCATTATCCCTCCTCACCACCTACATCATTTAGCTCTCAGACCACGACAGTGTTTCTGGCGCCAGCTACAGCGAATGCCGTTCAGGTCTAAGTTCTCTTATTTATTCGTTCTCTTATTTATTCATTCATATTAAGAGTCAGGCAGTTCGGTATTTTCTTTCCTCTGCGATCAATGTAAAAGAAACCAGCAGCAGGTGAGATAACCCGCAGAAAGGCAATATCGTTATCACTGAGAAGCTTTTGTCCTGAAACGTGAAACCTCACGTCCCTTCTACAAAGCCAGCTGGCCTTGAATGAATATAGATCAAAATGAAACCTTTTTTAAATTTTTCTTTGGTAAGCAATGAAATTTTCGAACAGCTTTCCCATAAAGGCAAAAGAAAGAAGCTCAGCTACTTCAAGATGAAGCTGGAATAATGCATTAAGGAGACAATCTGAATAAGTTGCCTAAACTAAGAGGGAACTGGGCATTTCTTTCTCTCTCTTCTCTTCCTTCGCTTCTCTTCGCTTCGCTCTCTTCTCTTCTCTTCTTTCTCTTCTCTTCTCTTCTCTTCTCTCTTCTCTCCTCTCTCTTCTCTTCTCTTCTCTTCTCTTCTCTTCTCTTCTCTTCTCTCCTCTTCTTCTCTTCTCTCTTCTTTCTCTCTTCTCTTCTCTCTCTCTTCTCTTCTTTCTCTTCTCTTTTCTCTTCTCTTCTCTTCTTTCTCTTCTCTTTCTCTCTTCTCTCTTTCTCTCTCTCTCTTCTTTCTCTTCTCTTTCTCTCTCTTTCTCTTTCTCTTCTTTCTCTTCTTTCTCTTCTCTTCTCTCTCTTTCTCTTCTCTTTCTTCTTCTCTTCTTCTTCTTTTCTCTTCTTTCTTTCTTCTCTCTTCTCTTTTTCTCTCTTCTCTTTCTCTTCTCTTTCTTTTCTTCTCTTTCTCTTTCTCTTCTCTTCTCTTTCTCTTCTCTTCTCTTCTTCTCTTCTCTTCTCTCTTCTCTTCTCTTCTCTTCTCTTCTCTTCTCTTCTCTTCTCTTCTCTTTCTCTTCTCTTCTCCTCTTCTCTTCTTTCTCTTCTCTTCCCTTTTCTCTCTTCTCTTCTCTTCTCTTCTCTTCTCTTCTCTTCTCTTCTCTTCTCTTCTCTTCTCTTCTCTTCTCTTCTCTTCTCTTCTCTTCTCTTCTTCTTCTTTCTCTTCTCTTCTCCCTTCCCTTCCCTTCCCTTCCCTTCTCCTTCCCTTCCCTTCCCTTCCCTTCCCTTCCCTTCCCTTCCCTTCCCTTCCCTTCCCTTCCCTTCCCTTCCCTTCCCTTTCTCTATCCACATGAGTTCAGAGTTTATACAGTTTAGCTGGAGGAGTGTATGAATTTCCAAATTGTTTGTGGATGTACACCCATACAGCACTTATAGGTGTCATTTCCACTTAAAAAAAAAAGATTAACCATGTTCCTGAGGTCAGGGTGAGGGGGACAAGCAGCTGCCGTAGAGCTGCGCCAGCGCCCGGCCTCTGCCTCAACAATTTAGTTAGTTGGCTGGTTTGAGAGGGTGGGTTCTATATATTTTGTCAGCATCGCTTCTGAGAGCTGATTTTAATCTCATCTCCCTTTATTTTTTTCCTAGTCACTGTTCCGGCAGCCGCTGCGTGGGGCAGTTTCTGGGTCGGTAATTAACGGAGCCTGCCTCCCAAATCTCTGCGGGATCCCGATGGCTATTTCGTTTCATTTTGATTTTGTTTTTCATTCCGTTTCCTTTGCCGGTGTTCGCTGCGATTAATCACCAGGGTTTCGCCGCCGTGGTGCTCCCTGATGAGTTTTGAAGTCCTCGGTGTTGCTGCTCCCCCCTTGAGATGCTTCGCGGCCGCTTTGAGCATCCCGCTGATCTCTGCTTGGGGCACCTTTGCTTTTATACCTTTCTCTCCCTTAGCAGGTCAAGTGATGCTCCTTGCCATCAAACAGCAAAAAGTACAAAGGACACTGAAGGATAAATCTCTAACTAAATTTACCGGGAGGCAAGCCAGCTCGTGCACTGGGGATTGCAGTAGAAGTGAATAGTTCTGGACTGTTAATATTAATGGTTACGTCTTGATCTGCTTCCCTGATTGACTTTCCTTCTGTGTTTCAGCACTGGAAATTAGTCTGTATTAAACTTACTTTCGGGAATAATAGAAAATGGAAGAGGCTGAAAGAAATCATAGCTTCCGTGGTTTTTATCATATTTTATAGTCCTCTATTTATTACTCCCTATTTATAAGCAACCCCCCTGTTTCCTCACAAACCAGTTTATATTGGCTGTAGGTCGCCTTGGTTTTCTAAGTCTGACTGGATATTTCGGGATGAAAGAAGGGAGGAAAAGGGAAAGAAGGTGAGAGGAAGAAGATGTATAGCAAAAGAAACAGGCTACCTGTTTATGAAAACAAAATTATCAAAGTAATAATGTCACTGAAAAGAAATGTTTTAACTGGTAATGATCTACTGCAAGAGCCCCGTCTTTGCACAGGGATGAAGATGCTCGTACGGGGTTTTTAACCTCTGGCTCAACCTTTCCTCTGCCCATTTTCCACCAAGCTTTTTCTTAACAGAAAACTTTCTGAGCACGTATACGACTTTTTTTCTCCACCTAGATTCTCAGAAAAGAAGGAGGTTGCTTAAATCCTTTTAAGATTTAGTTACGACACTCAGGTGCCTTTGAAAATCTCGGCTTTATTTAACAGTATCGTGAGTTTTCTAATTTTCTCACACATTAGAGAGGGGACCTGTCAGCTTATTTACCAGAGGAAACCATCAGCCTGAAGACAAGATGTTTTGCAGGGCTTACGAAACTGCGACGTGTTTCATCACGCTTGGATTTATGAAAAGTTATGAAAACAACCCCCCCCGCACCTCTATCCCCTCACATGCCTTCAGTCTCGCTCCTTCAAAATGCATCAGGTTATAAAATTCGTGCCTAAGTCACCGACCAGTGCAACATCAAAAGTCAAACTACACGTATAAAATAATCCCTTCAGCCCCTAAAGCTGGCTGAAAAATCCCTCCCTGGCTATAGAATCCTTTCTGGGACGAGCAAAGATTTTCTGGCTATTTTGCTTGAAATGGAGATGTCCTCAGAAAAGGTTCCCTGAGGTTAACGGGGGAAAAAAAATAAGTTAGTAAAGACAGAGACTCAAAGACCCAGCAGATAGTACTGCAAAGACCTGTTACCCATATGGCTCTGAGTTGCAGTCAATTTTCTTCTTTAATAGGATTATTTCTTTGTCAGATATTTATATTCTCCTGCATGGAAAGTTTATAGAACATGCAGCACTGATATATTAGTGCCAAGCAGATTTATCCCTTTAGCTGCTCAAATACTCACTGTAGCCCTGCTGGGAAGGGAAGATTTTTCTCAACTTAATAGTCTTTTTCCTTATCAGATATTCATTTAAATGGTTTGCCTATAAATACAGGCCATATTGAGACATGTATGCTACAAATATTTCCGAAGATTTATGCTTGTATTCGGCGTTCCTTTAGCTGGACATTAATATATTGCGGCTACTACAGCCAATTTAAAACAAACCCAATAACTCTAGTCATTGTTTTTATATCACAATGTAGTTTTGTCCTCTCCGGAGGCTTCGTTTTCGTGTCGGTTGATGTTTTCTGCAGAGCTGCCGCGCTTATGGCAGAAGGAACAACTTGAGGAGGCACCACTACTCTCGATCGCTAAGAAAATAAACCGTAATAACCGGGATTAAGTCCTCAGGCTGTGGGGCTGAGGGTCAACCCGCAAAACTGACGGAGCCCAGAGCTACGGGCGATCGTAAAATCATTGAATTGCGGAATCGTTTTGGCTGGAAGAGACCGTCGAGATCATCGAGTCCAACCGTTGGCGCCGGAGATGCCTCCACCTTTCTGAAGGACTCCGGCCGAATATCAGCGGCAAATCAAGCTCTGGCTTCATTTCGAGGGAATCTCCAGGTACAACCTCATCCTTGGTTTTGCTGGAGCGATTCGCGGCTTTAAAATACTAATGCGTCCAAATGGTCACGTGGAAGTAACCACATCAAACCTTAGTACCACCCTACAAGACCAGCACGTGGGATTGGTGTCTGCGAAAGGAGGAGGTTAAAAAAAGGGGGAAAAATTGAGAAGTACGTGTATCTCAAGGCTGTGAGGATGAAGAAGCCTGAAGAAGGTCTGAGAAGCCCCATTAACCTTTACAGGCACAACTCGAACCAAAAAAAAACCCCCAAACTGAAGTTTTTAAATTAGAATGTTCCCTCAACTATAATAATATTTGTTCTGATCACAAAGCAATTTAGTAGCTGAGGAAATAGGAGCAGCAATAACAACCCCAGGAGTAGGTTCGAACCCTTGATTTTCCCATGTGCAAATTATTTAATTTCGGCTACGGACCCTTCTGTGGAATATTTTTCTTTTTAACTTCCGTTTCTGGATCACCACGACAGTCTCGCGTTTCACTGCTGTCTGCTTTAGATGGTAAGAAATACAGAATTGTTTTTAGACCAAATAATTCAATTTTCTCCAATCGCATTTCGTGGTTCCCAAGTGCGAAGGAAAACAATTCTTACGGTGTAAAAATCTCTCTCTTCACGACAAACTTTTTCTTTTCAGCACTCAGGTCGTGTCTCTTGCCCTCTTTTTTAATGAGCACGGCAAGTATGCCGAGTTTTGAATACTGAAATGGTGAAAACCAAATTGCAGACGAAATGTGTAACGACTCAGACAAGACCCTATTATCTTAATCCAATTTCATCGGCAGCAAAATACAATTGTTTCTACTTTCTCGGGCTTTCTATTTTTTAAGGAAACTTCGTGATCTGGAAAGTGAAAAGTTTCTATTTGCAAACGTTGATCGAAAGCAGCTAATTTCGTCGATCAGACCAAACCAAGGTCCAAAATGGAAAAATTCTTACCTTTCTTTAAAGGGAAATATTGGGGAGGTGTTTTGATTTCCTCACTTGGGGTTTCGGCAAAGTCAGAGGGTTTTCTTCTGATTTTTACATCGGGACTTCTGCATTATAATATCAGCCAAAACATATGCAGCTTTAAAGCAGGATACATGAAAAAAAAAGCAAAAAAAAGTCAAAATATTTATAGCACAGCCAAATGCTTCACTGCACTGAAACGAGACTGAAAATCAAACATCGTGGTAATTTCCTGAGCATATTCTGTAAAATACTGTATGGTTCAGTGAAATACTTGCATAACCTCACATTAATGGTTGCCGATGTTTGAAGAAAAAAAGAAAAGGGCAAAAAAAAGACTCCTTTTAGGATGCATTTTGTAAATATTGTGGCTTGAGACTCGAGCAGAAAGGCAGGCGGAGGTTCTACCTCCTCATCTCGGGGAAATAATTGCTTTTAAAATAGAATTAAACCTTTGGGAGGTGTAGTTACACATCGAAGTCCCAAAGAGGCCTTTGCCAAGGCAGGGTCTGTTGGTATAAAATGTCTTAAATTCATTTTTTTCCCTTTTTTTTGCAAGATGAAACCCTGCAGATCACAAACTTCTGTGTACAGAGACCTGCCCTCAAAGGTGCCCAGGCTGGAGGTTGCTTATTTATCTTATATTTTTCTATATTGTCTGCTCCTGCAAACCGCTCAGCTCCCAGCGCTTCGTCCTGCTTGAAACCACCTGGAAATAAAAGACGATGCAGAAGAAATTCTCCGTTCCCAGACGGAACCTCAGGGTTGGATCCCAACGTTGGAAAACAACATCTCGGCCAAAGAGACTCGTTCGTTTATTGTGATAATTGAACATTTCCAGACCGGCTGCAGCGTTTTCTTGTAGACACCGGGAAAAGCAAAGTGAGGAACTGGCAAAAAAACCACATTGTGACCATCAATACTGAAGTTGAAGGTCTTCAGATAAAACCACAGTGATCTTGCAGTCAGTTTGACTTAAAAACAATATCTACTGCTAAACCATCCGCTGATCCATTTCCTACACTAGCATTATTTGTTTTGACGTGAAAAGCTCCAATAGATTTAATTTATTGGCCCCAAAAGAGCCCGATGTCTTTGGGTGAGTGAAGACAAAATCATCCCATCTGACCAATAAAATCCTGAGCCGCGATAAATTTATTAGAATGCTGCCATTTAAAATTCAAACTAAAGCCTCGACGCACTCGAATCATTGGGTTGGTTTATAGCCCTATTTCTCTGGGCTTAAATGTGGTGGGTATTCGAGGGGAAAACTCCCCTTTTACAGAGAAGAACCAACATTTACAAAGTGCCGCGAAGGCAAAAGCATTTGGGGGCCTTGGAACGGCTTTTCAATTTATTTTTGACTTTTATTTCACATTATCTTTTAAAAATCCGGTAATTCTTGAAGGGAAAAGGTGAAATTAATGTCTCCTTTTCCCTGGAAATACCTAGAACTCCAGAGATAGCTTCTTATTTCTTTCCACATCTCAATCTTCGAATACAAAAATCCTCCCACTCACTCGATGTGATGATTCGGTACCTGCCGCCGCTTGGGGTTTAGAAATAAAAGGAGTTTCGACACTGAAAAAGGTCGTGTCGAGAACATAAAAAGGGCTTCAGCGTCCATAAAGCCGTTATTAATTTTGAGAAATAAAGATGAAAGCTCCGGCTCCATAAACCACGGTGTTTGCTTTGGGCAAGACCTTGAAAAAGCAAACGGGAGCTGCGGGTTGTCCTGGGACACAACGCACCAGACAAAGAGAGAGAATTTGTATCAAAACTTTATTTATTAAACAAAAAAAATGCACCATTGGAATAACCTTTCTATAAAAAAATGAATCTGGGACTGTTCTACAGTGCATTACAAAACCCCCTTTGTCTTCACGTAGTAGTATACAAGATTGTGTGTAGAAACAGTCGTTTATTTGGAAACCGTAAGCAGGTTTCCTTTCATAGAACGAGATTTACACTTAAATATTGCAGTCACTACTCTAATTTGGTTAACAACGCTAGAGTCCGACAATTTAAAGAAACTGCTTATAGGCTCAAAATGCCATTTTTAGGCCTTTTGTAACAAGATTCTTTTTTTTTTTCCACACTAAGGCTAGTTAAAGCTGTAGTATAACCCATTTCTATCAGAAAAAACGTATCACTAGTATGCTAAGAATTCTTGAATTACCTCGCAAAGCCCTTTTAATGGCATTTCCCAGTGCCAGGACACTGGAATAACAGGCTGGAGTTGGTGCTTTGTGGCGGTGACCGGTGACGCGGTGACCGGAGACGCGGTGACCGGTGACACGGTGACCGGTGACGCGGTGACCGGTGACGCGGTGACCGGAGACGCGGTGACCGGTGACACGGTCCCGCTGCCCAAATCCTCCCCAGCACCCGCGGCCATGGGCACAACTGCAGCTTTAACAGCCTGCTCTAGTTTTTCCAGCCAGGTATCCCTTGCGTCATAAATTATCCAAAACAAAAAAAAAAGACTCTAAAATAATAAATTAAATATTACTTATAAAAAGTCCACCCTCCCAACCCGCCCCGTCCCAAACGTGGCGGCGATTCGCCAACGGAGGCATCGCCGGGTCTATTTTACAAGAATAAAAACAGCATCGGTCCTTGTCCCGATGTGGAAATCCGTGTCCGCGGGGGCTGCCTTGTCTTCGCCAGCCAACCCCGACCAGAATGAAGACGCGGTCAATGCCTTTTGCCGAGAACGTTAAAAAAAATAAAGGTGATGGAGCTCCCGAGAACCCGGTTCGACAGGACAGGACACTGAGCAGGTAATGGGGATGCAGGGAAATGAAGTTGACAGGAAACCCAATTTTTTTTTAAATTAAAAAAACCTTCTTCCATCCAGCTTCCAGGGATCCATGTCAGAATTGAGGCCGAGGGGGTTGCAAATTGGCCGTCTTGCTGCAAAGCTCTTCCCTCATCTTCACCGGCTTCGGGATTTCACCCGGTTTGACCACGGCCGCGGCTAAAGGTGGTTTAGGTCCGATCGCGGCAGCACGTACCAGCATCTGCTCGTGGATTTGAAGGATCCTTGATGGGCCGCAGCAGGAATTGCACCATCAGCTCCGACCGGAGAAGAAAACATCCAGCAGTTCCCAAGGGATCATGATTAACTCATTCCCATCCTTCCACGCCATCGTTTCGCCTCTTATTATTAATATTTTCTGGGTCGTACTATTTTTTTTTTGGCAGAAGATGTCAGAGCGAGTGAGCGCGGGCTGTAAACATGCACGGAAGCTCTGGAGAAACGTTTTAAAAAATCATCTAGTCTTTAAAAATGTCAAGGAGGGATCCAGGCCAGACGTGCGGCATCCTTCCCACGCCACACTGGAAAAAGGGGTTCATGAAAAGATGCTCCTGTAAAAAAACTAAAGGCGAAGCTCCTAAAATAAGAAGCTCAGGGATTGATATTACTCCAATGTTAGGTCTCGGAGCAAAAAAAAGAGGGGAAAAAAGATTTAAAAATCCTCTTTTTTTGGCTGCTGGATTTTTTACCCCACCTGTTTATGGCAGCCCCGTTGTACGGATTAGTTAATGACCTTCCATGTAACATCAAATCTCACAAGCTCATCGTGCATAGACAGATTCCTCATTATATTTTTCTGGGAGCGTCCATGGTTGAGATGGTCATGGGCTATAAATAGTCTGACAGTTGAAGAATTGGTCAAAAATCTAAAGAAATTCTCAGCCGAGCTCACTGCAAATAAATAAGAGTGTCAGCAAAATATAACGTGCAAGTTTTGTGCTAAAAGACTCGTTTTGAGTTTTGCAAGTTATGTAGTTCACACGTAAGGTGAAAATGTAAAATAAATGCCTGCTTACTAATTAGTTCGGAATCGCACTAAAATCATCCTCGAATTAAGGTTGGGAACGTCTCCAAGGACAACACCCAAATTTAGTGTCATGTAGCTCAGGGGAGGAAGGAAAATTTAAGAAAACACAAACCAAACAAACCCAAACTTCAGTGTTTCTACAGAATAATTTAATTTTACTGAACTTAAATTGAAGCAGGATATTTTACTAATTTCTTTAAAAGGGGATGGGGAGCGGCTGCATCTTGCTTGGGCTGAGAGAATCGTCCGGCCCCGAGGACACGAGGACTCGGTTCGGCGCGGACTTGGCCTTATTAATTTCAATGGGCTGAACCTGAAACTAGAAATACTTTGAAGGGCAGAAGAAAGGCTGGGATTCTTATTCACTTAGTCCTGGATTAGTATTCTGAGATTAAAAAGGTGCAGTGCTGCTCTTTTAAAGTCCTGGGGGTGGTTTCTGTTCTCCTGCTGCAAATCCAGGGTGGGAGATATTTCATAAATGATAAGCGAGAAGACAGATTTGACCTTATATTCCTGTTTCGATCCCTGCAAAAAAGGCCGGCGAGCTATTCAAAAGCTGCATTAAAACCTTCTTTTTTTGAGTTAAAATGGAGGTCGTGATTTTACAGGGTCTAACAGCCGAGCTGGGTTTTCATGGGGAAAGATTTGTGCGTTTTATTTTTAGGAGAGGTTTTTGGTTACAAATCTTTCAGAACTGGAAAGCTCAGCCTCCCACGCAAGGAAGATTTCCTCGCTCTGGAGAAATATTTCATTAAAATCTTAGTAAATTGAATAACAAGGCATTTTTAAAGGAGCATTTTCACAAACACACTAGAGTTCCTAATGAAGCATTTGAATTCCTCCTTGACATCTGATTTCCTTTCCAGCACGGGGCCGTAGAAAACAATCTGAATTATTACTTCTGTTGCAGTGCCATTTTACTCAAAATATTTTATTCGGAGATTCACATATAATTACCCACCTAATAAAAGGAGCTATTAGGTTGTAAAGATCCTATCCCTTCCATGCTCTTCTAAAATTATGACCCGCTCAAGCTTGAAATCAAAGGCAGAGCTGAATGGAATAATTCAGCTGAAACTCTCTTATTGGGTTTTGCAGCCTCCTAACTGATAAACATGCAAATCAGGTCCCCGTTGGTGATTCAGCTGCATAAACAGGGATTAACGCTGAATGCCGCCGAAAATTTAGCAATAAAGCGTGTGCACACACAAAATTGAGGCAATTCAACCAGTTAGCGCTGTCAACAGACACCGCGACGCGCGGCTAAAGCGCGAGGGGATCCCTCGAGGTGGTTTGCGGTGTGCGCTCTTTCTCCATCGCGACCAGGGAATATTATCCTTGTAGAAAACCTCTCCTAAGGAATTTATCGGCCACCATCGGCAGACGTGGTTTATTACGGGCTGAAGCACGCCGTGACGGCGCAGACCACACATTACGTCCCCTTGGCAGCGAGCCGCCAATCTTCTTTTTCCCCATTCCTGGTTCTCAGATTGCCACACATAAAACATAAACTACGGGAGGATTTACAAACGCTCACTAAAATGGCTGAATTTTCCAGTAATCCCGCCCAGCCGTGCGAGATGAGCCACAGGGGTGACAAAAGGAATCGAGAATTGGCCTTTTCATTTTGTGCTGCTGGGAAAAGTTGCACATTTTCGGTGTGGCGATGTGATAATAATGGGTGTTTTTGTAGTCAGTAATTACGTATTTAAAAAAAAAAAAAAATCCTAAACGTGTGACCTACAACACTGTCTCATTAGCGGCGTGGTCTATGTTTAAACGCAGACTTGCGTGAGGTAAGACTAGATCTATACAAAGAGCTACAAACCTCTACGGAGCAAAACATGAGTTAATCATGACAACTTGAGCTCTACGAAGACTAGGAGATCAAAACGAGCAACCCGGTGGCATCGCTACAACTCTGCGGTGATGAAGCCATTCGCCTCGACCCGTTTCCATCACTTGAGATGCCAGATCTACAGTTCTGTAACATTTCCATTATTTTTCTTTCCTTTTCCATCTTTTTTTTTTTTAATAATTCCTTTAGGAATCTTCCTTGCACTGAAGGAGTTGTACCGGCAACAAGCTGATTTTACGAGGGTGGGATGTGTGAAATGCTGGTATGCTGCAATGCTCCGGGATAATTAGCGCTTCATCAAGAGCCGTTAGAAGGCTGAGCCTGTGATAGCGTTGAGTTGCTTCATTAGCCCCTCCAAACTGGCCATCTGTTCGCTTAGATCATCCTGCTCGTAAACCTGCGAGTCAACAAACACACACAGATAAGCAGGACGGGAACCGAACCCCAACAGCACCTGCTGGGGTCCTCCCACCGGGACAAAGAATCATCGAATGGTTTGGGTTGGAAGGTCCAACCATCTAGTCCAACCTCCTTGTATGAGCAGGGACATCTTCACCCAGATCAGGTTGCTCCGAGCCCCAGAACATTCAAAGATGGGTTGATGCCTACAGGCTGGATCGCAAAACCTTTCTGGCCTCAACACATGAGCTGAAAACCAGAGGTGACCACGCCAGAGCGATTTAAATGTTCACGAACCTTCCCTGAGTCCTCATCTCCCAGCTCCATCCCTTATGTGTCCACTACGAAAACATTTTTAGCACCCAACGGAGACATCCAATGCTCATCGAAACGTGTCCTCCCCTAGGGCAGGCTGAAAAAGTTCGTTTGGCAATTAGCTGAACTTCTCAGCCCTTGCTACTAGGTTGGGAATTTCCATCTTTAGTGGGAACAGAAGCCTGGGAAGAGGTTTCAGAAGCACCAAACTGGGCTGGAGCAAAGTTCATCTTTTGGGGCACGGTCAACTGAGAACCTGCAGCAAAACCTAAAGTTTCTAGTGCTGCATCTATTGTTGGGAACCACTGACCTCAAGATTTACTAACACAAGAGCCAGAGGAGTGATCTTCTGCTTTCAGACACTGAGGGAACTCGAACATTTGTTATTTAGGCGGGTTTTACCCAGTAAAAATCTGACACTGATATATAGGCACTGCAGTCCCCGAGTCAAGCTCAAAAAACTAAAAAAAAAAAATCCCCTAATTTTACCCTTTCTCCCCAAATTCTGACCAAACAATGAGCTTGTTGCTTGTAGTTGTCCTCACAGTTGTGGAGCTTGAGCAGCGTCGCTCCTGGGAGCTAAATGCTGTGCTGGGATAAAATAAGGCCCTTTGCATTGCCAAATATCCCAGTAAAACCAGAGAACCCTTCTGCGACTCTATGCAGAAGTGCGTATATATATGTGTGTATATATATATATTTTCTATATGACAAAGCAGGAATCAAACACTGCTGTCCCGCATTCATCAGGCAGCAAACCAAACCCTCCATACCCACGTCAAATCTTTTTTCTTTCCCTTTAGGTTGAAAATGTAAAAGGATTCACTAACAAGATGTTGGACAAATCACTGCTATAGTGCCTGGCAAAAAATTCTCCTGTGCGAGTAGATGAAAAGAGGTGATATACAACATGTATTTAATATATTGCTTTTTTTTTTTCCTTATTCCTTTTCCTTTGCGCTCTTTCATCTTCTGAATCATGTGAGACCTTTCTCTCAGACAGTCTTAATGGAAGCGAAAAGATTATTCTAATTTCACCATCTTTTCAGTTTCACTTATCTCCTCCCTCAATGTTATTTTTCTCACCATTATCTGGTATTACTATATACTCATTTTCCCTGCTAAAATTATTTTTCTTCCCTTATCGCGCTTCTCATCCCCTTCTTTCTCTTCTCCAAATACCTCAGGGCGCTCAGGAGAGCTTGCGCGAGTTGTCCCGTGGATGATATTACCAGAATTTAAGTACTTTTCCCCCTCTATCACACACGCCAAAGTCCATTAAAGTCAACGGAAAAGTTTTTACCGCCTCTCAGAACTTTTTACGAGCTTTCTAACAGCATCTCAGCCGCCGCGCGATACCTTAGCGAAAACGTTACTGTGTAAATCGGGGCACTACAGAATAGGACGTGATGGTGATGAGGTGATGAGGTTCTTACGTTGGTGGAATCCTCCGGCTGTTTGTGACCTTCTTCTGTCACCTCCGGGGCCGTGGGGACCGAGACGGGCAGCAAAGGTGACCTGGCTTTCCCGGCCAAGCCGAGGGACGCTGTTTTAACCTGAGCCTTGGGGAGGTTAGGCCCTGGAAGAAGAAAGAAAAAGTCACACTGAGAAGCTGCAAGTGTGAAAACGGGGATTGCGACAACATTATTTCTTCCTGGAGGAGCATCAGAGACAATACAAACACGTTCTGAACACTCTTCAATTCTGTTTCATGAGCTCTGCTCCCCAAACAGGCCTCACAGTCACAGGAAATTTGCAATTTTCTGTTGACGCGACTTTTGGTTGATGTGACTTTTTCGCTCTTTTGCAAAAACCAAAAGTTTTCACACGGAAAATTGATTTTTCCTGGGAAAAATACCTCTGAACAAGACACTCCAAGGAAGATAAGAAGACCTGGGCGCCGTGGCCCCTGCCGGGCCAGTTCGATGTTGAGTTTGGTGTTGAGTTTAATGTTGAGTTTGATGTTGAGTTTAAAGGACAAACTGAGACCGAAGAGCAGTGGCCAGGCTGGGGGAATGGCCCTTCATTTCCAGGGTTCTCCTCTATTTTTGTTCTCTTCTCATGATTTAAAACATCAAAGAATAAAATTTTCATCTTGGGCAATCTGCCTCCACTCAGCATAAGGTGCTGGAGATGCAGATGGAACAGAGGCACTCAAAACATCGATTTTTAACACCACCAGGATAGGCTTAAAATTAAAATTGTCCTACAGAGCCAAACTCAGATCACATCACTTGGGACCTGGGCACAATTTTTATTCTGCTCATTTGACTCCCCTTGAAACCAAGATGACGAATCATAAATAAATAGCTATTTTCCTGTATATTTCCTCCACCACGACCTGCAGCAAGTTTCCTGCCTTTTTTCTGTTATGAAAATGTGTATCATAATAATGATAATAACAACGGCCATCGCTTTAGCAGCCGGTTGTGCTTATTAGAGGTATTAAAAGGCATCAGCCTCAGTAAGTCAAGTAGGTTATCGGCCATTGCATCAGAATTGGACCCAGAAGGAGAAAAATAGGTTTTGAGACACTCCAGCCATAAAATGTGCATGGAGAAAGAGGTGTGTCCCAAGGATCAGCCATGGGACAGGTTTGTACAAGGACACTTGTGCCTCTGGAGTAACCAGGAACATGGGAGATACCTCCATCCACATGGGAGATGTCTCCATCCACGTGGGAGAAGTCTCCATCCACATGGGAGAAGTCTCCATCCACATGGGAGAAGTCTCCATCCACGTGGGAGATGTCTCCATCCACATGGGAGAAGTCTCCATCCACGTGGGAGATGTCTCCATCCATGTGGGAGATGTCTCCATCCACGTGGGAGAAGTCTCCATCCATGTGGGAGATGTCTCCATCCACGTGGGAGAAGTCTCCATCCACGTGGGAGATGTCTCCATCCACGTGGGAGATGTCTCCATCCATGTGGGAGAAGTCTCCATCCACATGGAAGATGTCTCCATCCACATGGAAGATGTCTCCATCCACATGGGAGATGTCTCCATCCGCATGGGAGAAATCTCCATCCACATGGGAGAAGTCTCCATCCACGTGGGAGAAGTCTCCATCCGTGTGGGAGAAGTCTCCATCCACATGGAAGATGTCTCCATCCACATGGGAGATGTCTCCATCCGCATGGGAGAAATCTACATCCACATGGGAGAAGTCTCCATCCACGTGGGAGATGTCTCCATCCACAGGGAAGATGTCTCCATCCATGTGGGGCACACACAGGCTCCAATATCCACGTCTCGGATCAGAAACCCACCCAGCCTCCACTCAAAACCGAGCCACCTCTTTATGGACCTCAAGTTTAAACACCTATTTGTTTTCTTGAGCACCAGACTCCCACCTGATTGCCTCTCTTTTCTTACAGATCATTAATATCTCATGAAAGCAAAGCTCCTGAGCCTGGAAAATGACTCCAGCGCAGTTGGCAGCTGGAGCAGCCCCGGCTCTCGCTCCCCAAATCCCACCAAATCACCGTGGTCGTGACAGCTCTCCGTATCCCTCCAGCTCTGGGAGACAAGAGTTGCAGATTAATTTCCCGGTATTTCAAAGAGTTGCATTTCTATTTTTAATTAGTTTAAAGCAGCGAAAGCACAATGGAGCAGACGAGTGAACAAAATCCCTCCCGAAATCCCGTTGCCAACAGCCTGTTCATCAAAAGTAAAGAGCTGCACGACGGGGGCAGAGAGGGCGACTCACAAACGCCTTTTCTGTCGGGCTGAGAATCGCTGATAACTCCCGTTTAGCCGGAGCTATGAAAGTGTGAAAGCTCAGTACAAACTAAAAGAGATCGCCGCAGAGATACGCTCACTCTTCCAGCTCCGGTTTAATCACTTAAAGACTTATTTAATAACTGGGCCGCCAGACTTCCCTGTATCTCAGAGTAAGGGGAGAAGATACAGCTATTCCCAAAGATTCCATCTCCTAAGCGCTGCACATTCAAATCATTTATTGTTTTTTAAAAGGAAACATTTCCAACTTCCATTTCTTAATAAAAAAGCTGATTCCCACAGAAGTGTGTGTGGAAGATGCACAGACTGATGCTTGAAACGTGCACCCGGCGGTTACGCGCTGAGAAACGCAAGAGCCCCGTTCTCGAAAATAAAGTGATGAAGGAACAAATTAACCCTCAGCTGCCTGGTACGCGGCCTGGAGCTTCCCAACACTTTTTTATTTTGACCTCGATGCTTTGAAAACGCCTGCAGCAAGGAAAGAACCTGTAGCTGTGGCATCGTCCACTTCCAGGAGCCCTGTAAAAAGAGATTTATTCCATTCCTGGCCCAGGGAATCTGGATTGTGTCCTGGGACGTCACTGTGACACGAAGAATAAATAAGAAGATACAACCACCACAGAAAACTGCATCCCTGATGATTATTGGCTATCTAATGGACCCAAATTTTGTTTTATTTTACAAGTGCGACTTGTTTGATTTTCTTGGGCTTGTAGAGAAGTAAATATTTGAGGTGGTGGGGAGGAGCTCATGGGAAATGCAGAGGAAGTTGCTATTGTAATCCCCTAAATCCCGTGGTAAAAATCTCATTTCTCATGTGTAACTCATTAATTGTAGTAATTGGGACTTAAAGATCCACTTTTCTGCACCTGGATATTGTTAATGAGAAGCCATCACGATGATTAGTAAGTTCAGTTTGTGCATCTTTTTGCCCTTTAGCTCCTAAAAGCGACAGGCAAATCGTGATGCTCGTCACTAAAGTGAAGCTGAGTAAATTCTCCTTACACATAGCTGCGTATTTCGAGTTCTTCAGCAAATGTCTTACAGCGGTGACCTTTTCCAAGGGAATGCCCGTTAATACGTAATTAGTACGAGACTTGAGCCCTCTTCCCACAAAGGACAACGTTAAAAAGCACGAGCAGGCCTCTCGAAGAGAATTCTGGACGCAGAAGCTTGACACGCTAAGTAAACTGATTCATGCAAATGAGTAGCTAATTAAATTAAAATCACTTTGGTTTCTAATGCTCTCCAGCTCGGCGGGAGCCTCGCGGGTAGAAAAAAGAGGAAACCTTGGAAGTGGGGCCGCGAGAGGGCGGAGATGACAACCCCGATCAGGTGCATCTCTGGGCGGCCCCAGCACCGACTTGCAGTCAAAAAGTTTCAATTTCTCAGGAGGGTTATTAAACACTTCATTAGTGAGATAATAAATAGCTACCAGGCGCAAATCCCAGCGACGGCCGCCTCTCCGAGGCCTATACTGAACCATCCTTGGGATGTCAGGAGCTCTGCGCATCAGCGCAATCCCACGTCAAGCCCTAAAAAAGCAATTTTCTAAATCTAAGCTGGACGTGATGATGATGGACATCAAGTAAAACCAACAGAGCATCCATCTTCTTGACGGTGATGCTTCGGGAGAGCTCCTTGGCATTATTTTTCTGTTGAGATGTGTCAAGGGGGACATGAGATGATGCATTCAACCAGGTGCGGACAACTCATTTCAGGGGGAGGGTTCACGGTTCTGCTGTTCCCCAAAGCACAGTCAGCTGGAAACTCAGAAATGGCCCCAAAAATGCTGTGTTACCACTCAAGGGATCTGGGGTCTGTGTCAAACCTGAAGACCAACGATTCTCACGTGGTTCACGTGCTACAGGTGCTCTGGGTGATGATGCGAAATGGAGACGTGGGGGAAAAAAAAAAAAAGAGTTAAAAGCGGAGAAAATGGAGATGAACGCAAGAGTTGGAAGGAGTTGGTTTATGGAGAGAAAGCAAGAAATGGTGCTTAGTGGAAAATACTGGAGTAGAAGGTGGAGTTCCTCAAGATCTGGATCTAGGACCAATTCTTAATCTTTTGATATATACAATAGGCGTGTGATTGTAAAATCTATTAGTAGCAAAAGCACGTGTCTGATTTCAAGCCTACAAGTGCCCCAGAGAAGTCAACTACGATCTTCGGCAACGAGAGTCCATCAGCCTCGGTGAGATGTGGATCAAGCTCGCGATGCCAACGTGTTCCTCACAGAGATCACCAAAAGCCGGGCTTAGGAAGGACATACCTAGGCTAAAACATCCCGGAGTGACCACGGTGATAGAGAGGACATCTAGTATTTTTTAAGAAGTTTATATTCCTCATTTTCTGCTCTTGGTAAACACGTACGACCACCATCAAACACAATGTGTGGCGGACAGGACACTAGAGAGGATTTTGCAGTAAGATACACTGTGTTGCACACGAGCTACTGGTTCCAGTTTTTAACCTTCAGCATTTTAGTCTATTGATTCCAGAGCTGGCCAAAATACTCCGTTTGATATCTGATTAACCTAAAGCTGATTTTTTGTTGTTGTTCCTTTCGAATTTTCAACAAAGCAAAAAAAAAATATTTTTGGAGCAGGCAAAGAGCATTTACAGGCATGTCTCACAAAACCGATTTGGAAACTTAAATAGAAAATCTCCCGATATATTCTTACATTCGACAGCCCAGCATACAGGGCATCCATCAAAGACGTGAAGGGGATCTACTGGGGTGCAAATAAGCTTTTGTTGTCATAAGAACTGCGAGGATTCTTGAAGGATGAAGAACACCACGATGAATTGTGTCCAAGGACACTATAAAAGTCAAAATGAGCTGCAGAAATCAGAAGGTAATGTCAGGCTTGTAACTCAATGAGGATATTCTTTTGGTCCTGCATCTCACAGCTTTTTCCAACCGACAGGACAAGAGATAACAACTATCTGCGTTATTAGAGCTGCTTCTAGTAATGAAGATCTGCAGGCACGGAGGAATCCGCAAGGATGCTCCCACCGAGATATGTCGTAGCTCGCAAAACCGAAAGCGATCTGGAAAATTAAAATTATTGAAGAATTTCGTCTGTCCCAGATGCTTCTGATAGTACGGAGCAGCCTGAGCCTCAAGGGTGGGGAAGGAGGGATGCAGAGAAATGCACAGCCAGGTATTTTCCCTGTTAAGTATTCAAAACTGGTGAATGAAGAGAGGATTTTCTCACGGAAGTGCAACAGAAAATCACGAAAGGATCAAATGCCACTTACAGGTTATTTGATATTTCCACCAGTAAAAACAGCGTCGGTTTAAATGACATAAAGTTGAAACATAAAGACGAGAATAACAGGGAGAAGTGAGCTCACATTTAACTCCACGGCAGGATGTTCCTGTTTAATACGGTGCCTCTCAAGGGAACGGAATATGTAACTATACGAAAAATATTATTTGAAGACTCAGCTGTTTTACCTTAGAGGTGGGAAAAAATATTTTTCCTCGAGAAGTTGAGTTTCCACAAATGATTGTTGAGGTGATAATCAAGAGCAGCCTGGCTCACTCTGCGAGGGAAATTGTTCTAGAAAGAGGCGAAGTTTAATTTAGAAATATTTGATGGCAGGGGAAAGAAAGGAAAAAGAGAAATCAAATGCAAAAGAGGTACGTGGAAACATGAGAGAGATTGGGTCTCTGTCTTCTCGGCTGCTTCTCATGTTTTTTATCTATTTGCTAGAAATATTATGTGGGATAAATAAGTGTGAGGGCCAAAGTGCCTTGTTGGCTGCAACACGGTCCCAAACTAATACAGAGAAATTGTACATGCGGTGGAAAAAGTCTTATTTCCCTGCTTATGAAACACACAAAGATAGAACTTTTCTATGGATTTACACTATAATTATCCAGATATATTTTTTCAAATGATTTGACTGCTGCCTTGTATTGAAATAGATCATTTATATCAAAGGGGGATCAGTCCATTTATCCAGACGAGCACCTAAATCCACATTTCACTTTGCACCTTCCCGTAGTCCCGTTGATTTTAACGAGGCAACGCAGGTGACTCATTATCCTCATCCTAATTAAATTTTACTGGACTGAGGCCACATTTCTCCAATAGACAAGATTGACTCTTCCATGACAATTCTGTGTCAGTATATGTCCCAGTCGAACGGAGAAAACTAGTTCAGAGAAAAAGAAAGGTGAAAGAAAACCGTATTTCAGAATTGAAGGAGGGGGCAGGTAAAGGCTTCTGAAATAAAAGAATCATTTTCCCTTGAATCCGGGAGTTACTAGTGCAAAAACGTAGGATTTCGGAATAAAAGGTTCGAGAACGAATCATTCCCGTATTTTCAGTGAACTTCTAGACCTTGCTTACTGTAGACTATGCTACAGAAGTTCATAATCTCATTTACATCATTAAAATAAGAAAAAAATTGCTACACCAGAGAGATTTTTATTGCCTATTAATAAAAGAGTTCCTAGTTGCTGAATTCAAATTAGAAGCGACAGGTTTTCATTTGTGTTTTATATTGGCACTGGGATTTTTTTTTTAATGTAAATGGTAAACTTCTGGGGAAAAAAAAAAAAAAAAAGAAAAGGACCCAGAATTTGGCTGTATAGCTAATTAATGAGAGCTAAATTGATTGTTCGGAATAAATGCGCTCACAAATGAACTCCCCACTTTGCATGAGAGGGGATTGAACACTCTAAGAGATGGACAGCAATTAAACGCATAAATCTGGCACCAGAGAGTTCGAAGTCCACGTCTCCAAAATTTGCCTAATTTGCAGCTAAAAGTTTCGTTCTTGGAATTTCCGATATTCAGGACCAAAGCTCCTGTGAGGAGCCGTCTATTTTCAGACTGAAAATTCTATATTTTTTTCTATATTTACTCTTCTACGCCTCACGTAACTTCAGCATCTACTGAGGCCCCAAACCTCAATAGTTGAGATTATTTATGGCCCAGGATTCACTGCTTAATATCAACACATCCTTTTCCCCCCTCGATTTCATCCCTTATTTATTTGACCATCGGCTCATGGTTTTAACACTGGCTTGGCAAACCTTCACTCTTTACCTTGTTTTTCTGGTTCTTTTCTCAGAATACACTCTTCACTTTTACTCCCCAAGCCATTTGACGGCAAAAATACAAGATTTTTTTTTTTTTTTCCAACGCAGCAAAGAAATAAATCTTGAGGAACCCTTCCCCTGTGCTCCCAGTCCATTCCCAGTTTGGGCCATATCCTACAGCTCAGCAGGAGGAAAATCAAGCTCAAATTTGCTGTACAATAAAGAGGTTTTATAGTGATTTCAAGAAGACCAAGCAGATGACAATTTGCATCTCCAACTACACTTTTTTGGTGGAGCAGCAATAGAAAAAATGCAGCATTTTTACAAGCTCACAAAAGGTACAGGAGCCTGAAAAGGCTGAAGTTTTAGAACGGCGACAAAATAGAAAAATCACCACTTCCCAGGCGGCATTTCCTATCACCTCACACTTGCTTCTGCAGATGAAAAATGACTTTTATAATTCAGGTTCATTTAAACCGTAGCTGATCATCACGACCTAAAAGGAATTTTCATTTGCGAGGGTAAAAAAAAAAAAATATCTTTCCTGTCCATTCGTGGAATTTATGTCAGATCTATAATGCAATAAGCTCAACACTCCATCAAACATTTTCTGTTTAACCTGAAAAGGGACTAAGTCAAATCACTTCTGTGTCTACGGGTATGATTTGCAAAGAGGAATAAGTGGGAACTGGAAACACCACGGAGCGATTCAGAATAAGGATGAGGAACCTCAAGTGCTCCACCACAAAGCAGCGCTGAAAAGGTGAAATCTCCGATAAAATATCAACAGGATGGGCTTAATGGGAAGAGTTCGGATCTACTGGACCCAAGTAAAAACATAAAAGAGGGGGGAAAAAAAAAAAGAAAAATGGCAGATATAGCTCTGGATGAGGCCGATGTGACGACCCCGAGCCAGGAGCACATTTATTCATGGCAGAATCCGCCACAATTGAATAATGATGTCCGTATATCTTTTTTATGACCCAAATGATAGAGCTGAACAGCTCATTATAATGCTACTATAGATATATAGGGAATAGATAAAATATTAGAGGAGATACCTCCTTTTAGCATCGGTGCAATCAAAGCCAAGACAAATTCACTGGGCACCATCCAAAAATTAATTTTGCTACTGATATGGCATGAGGGCCAGTGTTAGCCATCCGCTCCAGGCTTATAATCTCAATATACTTCAGATTTTGAAAGTCTTTGCTGCAAATCTCTGGATCAACCTCTGCAGTTCTCAGTCGCTTTTGCCCCTTCTGAATTCTGCAGGGCCGGTAAAGCAAAGACTTAAAATGGTTTAAGCGGTGGTGAGTCCATTACTTATTGCCTCGCTACTTTATTACGAAGGGCAGGTAAAAATGCCATAAGAAAAATGTGAGATGGAATTAACATTTCCAAAGACGTTGGTAAAGACAACATCGGTCTGGCTGATGACTCTGAGGGCAAGTACATTGAGAAAAACAAGAAAAAACATGTATAGAGAGAAATAAATAGCCCCCCGACACCACAAAATAGCAGAAAATTCAATGATGAATTCAATGATGAACTCAAAATGAAGCTATGCGCACTACTAAAAAGCTATAATTGGGGTTTTAGACTAACAGTGCGTACAATAGAATGCCATATATAACCCAGCAACTTGTCTTCCTCTGTGTGACAGGGTCCAGTACGACAGATTTTTTTCATCGCTTTAGCATTTGTTTTATTTATTTCCATTGCTTTATGGCAGATTATTGCCATCAACTCGCAGTTCTTAATTTTGCCAAATAACAAAGTCCTACACATTGTCCGTAGGCCACGTGGCGTCAGCTCACAGAAGATTACTTACCCCCCAAAAAAGGCAATTTTATTTTTCAGGATGATGGGATTCTTTAGGAGGATGAGTAACGTGCCCTGACGTCCTCACTCTTTACCTCATCTCCTAATTATGACGGTTAAAATGTGAACTCTGATTGACTTTCAGAACAAATAGTCCTTTCGAGGTAATTAGGTTTACTCAGGAGAGCAAGACAAGGAGAGCTGGATCCTCATAAAGTCAAATGCGGCACTACATCAAGATGAATGGGCTCTACTATATATAAAAAATAATTCAGCAGCGCTATTTGGCAAAAGCAGTTCTCCAATAAATAAGGATTTATCTACTTCTGTCTGCTGTCAGCAACCGGATTACTTGCTGATGGATGGCAGGTGCTTCCAGTAAAAATGCAGAGATGTTGTGGTTGCAAACATCGACCTAACATATGCTGTATGGCAAGAAAATGATGCTCGGAAAGCAGTATTAGAACAGGAAAAAGCTGAATTCTCAAAGGTTTTTTTGAGCCAAACTGGAGATTACTCAAACTAAAGGAGTAGGGCGAACGGTTAAAATGAGATACTAACCTGCAGGCCTTTTTCATTTTTATTGTTTCCCCTAAAAGCTCCAGTATTTAGGATAACCAAGGCAAATAGTGCTGCTCAAATTATTCCAGTTCACACGAAAAACGATTTTAGCGCGGGGTTGGCTTTGCAACCAAAGCGGATCCCAGCTATAGCACAGAAGTGTTCTCATTTGATCCAAGGGTGAAGTTTGAAACCAGCTCTCTAGAAATCGTGCTGCTTGGGAAACAACCCCAGCAATGAGCTGGAGAGGCCCCGATCCCTCTTGCTTTGCCATAAACCCCAACCAAAAATAAAAAATGTGTCACTGCAGCCATTTAATCCAATCCAGAAACCAGCTCGTCGCTTCATTCGACAGCGGTGCTATTCTGAAGTCCTTTTAAAAATATATACAATAATTTTCTTTCTGCTCCTTGCACGCTTGCTATTTAATTTTTAAGCAGTTTGCACACTGGAGTGGATCGCAGGCAGTTCTTTTTCAGCGTACATAAATAGTCCTTTCATTACCAAACAGGCAAGCCTTGAAACGAGACTCAAGCATCTGGCACCGGTTCAAGTTGCTGTAGCGTAACCGGAGACTGGAAACGAGACCAAGTGATTCATTTGGCATCTCATTTAATTCATTTTTATCACTTGTTTTAAGCTACTGCCTCGCCCTGAGTTTTTATTCTCGACTACAAGAATGAAATATTGGATTATTATTATAAAATCGTATACGTGCACTTCGCACCTGCAGATATTTCTTCAAGGTTTGGGCCGATCTCGCGCTGTTTTTTTCCGAATCGAAAGCTTCGGGAGACTTTCCCCCCCGACCCTGTCGCTCTTACCTGTTTGAGACAGAAGCGGCGTGTAAGGGACTTTGGGTTCTATTGCACTCATGGGCGGAGGTAGCAAGGGGTTGGCGAAGCTGCGCAGGGGGTGCGTGGGGCGGACGCAGGCGGTGGGGATGGTCCTGCTCGGGGCGTCCTCGCCGCTCGGGTGCTCGGGTTGCGTCTGCGGGAGCAAGGACGGCTGCTGCGGCGCCGGGCCTTCCGCAACGGCTGCGAGAGAATAATCCCAATTAGAAATTAAAAAAAAAAAAAAAAAAAAAAATCCAAATACTATGTATTTTTTATGTCCCGCTTCCTACTTCGATGGTCATTCTCAACAGAAGGGACAGCATGAGCATCCACCCTCTGAAAGCGTGTGAACAGTTCCATCAAAAGTTATCGGCAGGCAAATGAAAGCCCAGATGCTCCTCGGAGCGGCCGTGTGCCATTTGAAGCTCAATATATCTTCCTTAAAAATAAACTTTAAAAAAAAGCATGATATTTTTATCTCCTCCTCTCTTCGCTATGTGCTTTTAAATATTAAAAATCAATAAACACATAAATACATCATGTGGAGATTGGAACGAGCTACAGCTACAGGAACTCAATACGTTCAGCGTTCTAGTCACAGTGGAGAAAAGCTAGAGACAAAAAAAGGGACTTAATTAATTTCCACATAACCAATCACCAAGACTGTTTTCCCTTGAGACAGCGGTTAACATTTCGTGTGCCAGAGCCGTGGGGTGCTGGTTTACTAGCCTATATTCGAAGTCGATTCTTCAGAGACTTCAATGTTCCATGTCAACCATCTAATACGAAAGACGGCTTCCCTGTGTTCTCCAGTGATTCTTAAAAAAAGCTTTTGGGACCAAGCCCTGACATGGACTTTCCACATCAGAAACCAGAAGCAAACGTAGTATTAAGGAAAACAAAGGTTGAGACAAAGAGAAAAGCTCTTTATTTCTGCAGCCCTCGAGAAACCCACGTTGGACCTAAACTATAAATTTTAATGTGATGATGACTGTACAGGAGTTTTCAGGATGGGAATGGTCCACAGCATTGTCTTTAAAAAAGACAGAAAGGAGAATTCCAGAGAAAACAGACAATTTTGTTCTTGTAAGGGAACCGTACTTGGCATAAACAACAATCTTTAAAGTTTTAAAAAGTTCAAAAGCTTTACAGTCTCTTCCTGACCATTATGCCTATTCATGACAAGCCGAACTAGTTAAGAATTAATTACAAGGACTAATAAGTGTCAGTCTGCAGTGGTGCTTTCCAGAGAGCAGCAAAAAGGTTCTTAGGGGTGCAGTTAAGTGTAGATGAGGTTCTTAGGGACAGGGTTTAATGCCAGGGTTGGCTTAACAGTTGAACTCGACGATTTTGAGGGTCGCTTCCAGCCTAAACGATTCTACGATTCTAAGAAATAAGACGATTGGATCGGAAACACCATCTCGTATGTTCCAAAACCTGCATCGCAAGCGCTGAGGGGGCTTCCCGGGAGCTCGGGCCTGTGGCATCTCCCGGCCCCTGTCCCACCTCCCGCCAAAAATTCTCTTCTTGGTGAGAGCACCCACAAGGTCTGACGTTAAGTAAGCAAGCAGAAGAGTGGAAGGAAGCAAACAGGTCAATAAAGAGCCCGATCACAAGAAGTACTTGTTTAATTGGAGCGTGTTGGCGTTGTCCGGTGTCTCCACGGTATCTCTGCCAGGCAGGGTGACTCACGGCACGACAGTTAATCATGCGGGGAAACTGAAATCGAGGAAAAGCTCAACCTTTTACTGAAGAAAACAACCTTCCTGACACACAGCTATCAGAATTAGTGATTATACTGGGACCCAAAACGCTCCAGAGATCTGGTTTTTCTTTCAAAGCCTCCTGCAACAACCAGAACTCACTGTGCAAATAACATGCAATTACACTGCCAAGTCAGCTCTCAAGGCATTTTGTAATAATTAATGTCAAAGTATATAAGTAATTGCAACCTACTAAGTGGCAAAACAGTTTTGAAAAATGGAAATGAGGGTTTCTCCTCATTTCCACAGCCCCATTGCTTGTTCCCATGGCAGTATGGCAGACATCCAGGGCAACATTGAACACCACGGACAGGAACCCAACTACAGGATCAGTCCAAGGTCAAAATCATCTACATTCTGTAGAAGTTTGCTTGACCGTGGCTCTTTTTCCTTGTTTTCCCCTTCAAGGCTCTCTGTATTATCATGCCATTACCCTAGCTCTGCTCTTTTGTTTCCCTCTTTGCTCAGCAGAGGCCTCTTTTCTCCTCTGAGGCCTAATGTTCTCCTTAAAGAGGCCAGAGGTATTAAGGTTATTTGCAACAGGGTAGAGCACGAATGATAGAATCATAGAATAGCTTGGGTTGGAAGGGACCTTCAAAGGTCACTCAATCCATAGTTTATAGCTCTTTTCCATTGCCCGCACATTCAAGAAGGTGTCAGGGCACGTTGCTGCTCCGGGCCGCCATGGGTGTTGGGTTCTTCTCTCCCTTCACCTTGTCCTGCTCAAGGAAGATGCAAAACGTGAGGCTCGTAGGGGTACACATCTGAGGTGACAATGCTTCCTGGAGCAAATCCTTGGTGAGGCCTTTGCTTAAAGTAAAAATAAAACCTTTTGTCTACGCTCTTCACCCCAAAATGTCCATCAAAGTCTGAACTTCAAGGCTGAAGGACAGTTCTTTTGGGAGGCTCTTGACCTGTTCAGAGAAACAAATAAACCAGACACTGCTACTCGCCATCAAATACCTTCTCGGTATTTTCTGCAGTGGTACTCCCAGATAACAAAGCTTCACCAGCTTTATCAGCATAATAGTCTCTGCATTAAAAGGCTTTATCTTAAATTACTGCTTTACCATATGGGTACGTTTTATCTTATAGATTTAGTTGTAAAATTTGGAGGCCCACATAACCATTATCACATAAAAGATATCAGGCTATCCTCCAGCTATTCCTGAAGAGAAAGGTGTGATGGCTCTGTTAAAATTAGAGGCTAGAGTTGGGTTTTAAATATCGAAAGTAAGTGGTCTAATGAAGGTGTTTCATGCGCGAGAAGACCTTTTTTTCCTAAAATAAGAAGCGCGCGCTTGCGAACACAATGAGAACCATCAGTTTGCAATTCGCGCGAGTGCCCGCAGGAAGAGAGGACGGATTGTTTATTGAAGGATGGATGAAGATGAGCGCATCACTACTGCATCACCTACATCAATCCCCTGCCTCGCTGCCAGATATTTGCCTTTATACACCTCAACAGAAGTGCCCAAGAATTCTGCTTATTTCTACTGATACAATCCAAATATTACTTTTTTTTTTTTCCCCCCAGAAAGTGGACTCCGAATTGACCTTTAAGAGGAAGCAGATAATACCATGCTGTGTTCTAGTTGTGATCTTGCATTTTGTAAAATATTCTGCCAGAGTCAAGAAAGTATTATGCTATACGTGAAGATCTGTACTAAAGCCCAGTAAAACCAATTAGGGGCTGATTGCTTTGGAGAAGCCTTGGATCAAGCTCTACTTGGACTCATTCTATACGCAAGGAACGTTGAGAATAAGGTTGCTTTGAACTTCAACAGCCATGGACGCTGCTCACCAAGCAGAAGAATTAATACTTGACATAAAGTCTTTTCATCTGCCCTTTGCTCTTGCAGAATTGGTACGATGCTGTTAAGCAGATGAATGAATTTAGGTCTCGGAACATATTTTTACATTGTATATCTTCTGCTGAGAAGGGGAAATATTCCCTCTTGGATTTGTTGCTATTGGCTCTGCCACAGCCTGAGGCCATGAAAAATCGATACGGATTGAAACCAAGAGTTAATAACAATTCCAAGCATGTGATGGTACGTGGAGACTCCAAATGGCTGAATTTTATTCCATATCTGCTAATGACTTTCTATGCATTTTTAAACTTATACAGGATGTAAATATAACGTGATCAAGACTATATACATGTACGACACTGACAAACCAGGGCCTCATTCCTTTTGGGATCTCTGGATATTATTATAGCAGAAGACGTGATTTTTTTTTAGCATATTTATTGTAAGTTTACTATTCCTGCAATTTTAGGTACATCCCAAAGAATACTTCTGAGGAATACTTTTAAAAAGTTGCTTTGCGAAAGCTGAATCACGGGAAGATGGCAGAACCATTTTTAAATCATATGTGGTTAAATCCAAAGAATTACGTACTGAAAAGAAAAAAAAAGAAGAAAGCCAACAAATCGCTTTGCTCATGATTCAGTTTCTAGAGGAAAATAAAGCAAAGCTCACCCACAACTCCAGCACATCTCTCATCCGTGTGATGTTCTTTTTAATATTACAAAATAACATAGTCAGACTGACCAGTGAAGAATTTGGCTGGGACCTGACTCTCCATTTCCTTCAGTTTGCTCTTGAGCAGAAAGTTGCTCCTAAAGATAAGTCGCAGCACTCGAAATCTTCAAGTCCATGAAAAAAGGGCCTTTGGAACCAGAAGAAGGTGTTGGAGCATCGTCGGTACGGCAGCGACACCCTTGCTAATGGCCTGGCCTATGATTTATTCAGGGATTTCTACATGGCGATCAATAGGATGCTCGGTCAGGCGGTACCGCAGGTAGACTGTGCCCCAGATGAATTATTTCTGGGTATTTCTTTTTCAGACACAGTTGCAAACGGTCAAGCATCAAGTGAATTTTCCACTGAGGGGTAAAACACAGGAAAGAAAAAAAAGTCTCTTTAACTGCTAGTTGCTCTCAACCGCACGATCATTCCAAGAAAAGGGCCGCAAAACAAATAAATTCCAAGCGTTAAGAGGAATTTTTGTTGCTCTGTCGCTGTTCTCTGCTGCAGCGGGCGATGAGCCACAAACCAGCTGCTTTTCGGTCGGATGCGCTGGAGATCGACGGCTCTTCCAGATGGGCCGATGTCGCCAGCGCGGCCGAGAAAAGCTCCAGGCATCGTACCAGAAATATATTTTTATATCCTCGCGTCCCTTCTCGCACTGAAAAGTAACGAACGGTGCCATTCTAGAAACCCAGCGAACCGCTCGGCTGGTTGTGACACTAGAAAACAAACACTATTTCCACGGCCCCGGCTGCGCCTTCGCTTCATTGATGTGGGGATGAAAACGTAAGGCACAGAAAAAAAAGGAAAAAAAAAAAAAAAAGAGAATATAATATTTGGAGGTATTTTATATGATCTGGGAGCTTTGGAAGTCAATTCGCCAGAGAGCACAGCTGCAAGGGTGGGAACAGGTTGTCATCGCGCATTGTAACGGGTTTAGGTAATTGTTTTTGAAATAACACACAAGTCTCAATGACCCAGACCTCAATAATCTGAAATAGCCGTTATCCAAACACAGCTATGTCCACCGCTTCTGAATTATTTAATGGGAAATGGCCCAAATTATCTGAAATCTTCACAGCTTGAGCTTTTTCAAGGCCCATCAGGTCTTCTGAATAATTAAAGCTGCTTTGTACTCAGGCTTCTTGAAGAAACTTTTGTGTATTATTAGCAATCTTCTGTTCAACTCTCAAGCTTACCATGATCGAAGGACTTGAGAAAACCCATCTATTTCTATATTTGGATCCAACAGGATTTCCAAGGCATTCCTCTTTTTCAAAATCTCCTGACTCCTGTAAATCTGGTGGCTGGATGTACCAGGGACGTGTGATTTGGGGGGCTGGAACGTATGGTTATACCACATTCCATAGGGTATTTACCAGCCTGTCTGTACTTCTGAAGCGTCAGCGGAACTGGGGAAACCTTCGTTTTCACGGCCAGATTTTGGATCTGAGGACCGAAGATGCTCAGGTCCTTGATGAGCAGGTCGAGCAAATATTCAGCCTTCAATTTAACTTTTTTCTTCCATCTCCATGATCAGGCACGGGGTAGTTAATTTGACTTTTATTTCCCCAACGTCTAATGTATGTACAAGGAAGAAACTCAATCTATTTTCTTTCTGTGCGCTGCATTTGTGGTGGATTTGGTATTAAGTGAAGCAGCAGATCAAAACCTGATGATGCCAGCGAGGCTCTCCAGGGGAAATTGCCATCTCGCTTTGAAAGGACCTCAGCAACCACACTGAAAAGAAGGGGAATGGCTTTGGGGTGACGAGGAGGACACCTGAACCCACTTTTTAGCTACAATCCCACCTCTAAATTTCAATCACCGGTCCCCAAGCACCTGCCTGAAAGCGACAATCGAATAGGAGGAAAAATCAGGCGTTTCAAGATGAGCTCCCCGCGGACCAGCAGCAGAGACTGTGACGTGCAAAAAATCCGTGTAACAGATTGACGTTAATCTGTCAATAATTCAGGCTTGATATGCAGTAGAGTTAAGGGAGAACGAGAAGAAAATATGAGCTCTCCAACTATAATTAATGTGGCAGAGCACGCTCGTTAGGCTTGAACAAAGAACAGATGGTGCGGCAGAGGCTCACGAGTTGTGAAGGTGAAGCTGGAGGCTCCTGCACTTTCCCCTGATCACGATAAGGTAAAGAATAGTTCTGGGAACACACAAACCACAAATCTATTACTGCAGAGGAGCGAATATGAATATAGAGCTCGTTCCAGAGGAGAGACGAGTGATGTGAGACGGGAGAACGGTGTTTGCGAGTATAAAAGGATCTGCAGAAGGAAGAAAATAATAAACTGCTCTCTGTGCCCGCTATAATCAAATCAAGAAAGAATCGGCTTAAATTTCGGCAAGTTAGATACTACAGAAAATGTTTCTAGCAGTGAGGGCAGCTAAACCTGGGAAGACACTGAGTGGAGAGGTTGTGTGAGTGCTATCGGGGACGATTTTAATGAGCGATGATATTACATTCTGCCTTGGGATGAAGAACAGCTCTTGAAGATCCCTCTTTTTTTTGAATATCCTTACGACTAAAGCAAAAGAAAGTAAACCACAGTGAAATGACTGGTACATGAATAGCGAAAAGGAGAAGAAAACCGCTGTACTGACTTCTTGCGGCTCCAAAGGTCCTGTCCACGGAGAGGGTCGGGAACGGCACCGGCCGAAGGGTGAACTGGGGGTGCGGGTACCCGCAGGTGGGGGACGGCAGGATCCCGGGGTACTGGGCGCTTTCCAGCGTTGGCACCGGAATGGCACTGACCACAGCTACAAGGAAAAAAGGAGAAAGAGGTTAAATTAGTGGTGTGGTTTTTTTTTTTTTTTTTAAAATCTTTACAGGGTCAGCAGGGAACCCGAAACAACCACATTTCCAAATGCAAAGTACCGAATACTCGGTATAAATGATGCCTCTGCCCACAGAATCCACCTCTTTGGTACAGACTGGATAAATGCAACCGCAGTCGGCGATGAATCTGTAAAATTAAATAGCTTTTTGTCTCTGTTCCAGCTATTTTGGGGGGTGGTTGGGCCAGCAAACCAGTACCTTAAAGTGTAAAGTCGAAGTTGAGTTCTTGATTTGGATTTAAGTGAAGCGCTTTGATTTGAAAACCAGGATCACGGCGTGATGACTTCAGGCTTTCCTGGGAGTTATCTCCTTTATTTTCAACAGTCGACGCTCGAAAGAGGGGGTGATAATAATGCTATACAAATCATCAATTTCTTTGTAGCTTTTAGGAAAAAACTTGGAAACTCTCCTTAAAGTTTTGCCCGGCTAAACAATTCGCGGAGATTTTTGGCTCATTCATGATAAGGGTTGGCTTATCTAGTGCCTTTCACAGGCGAATTCTAAACCATGCTGTGAAATTTTGGATAGTAATTCCTTGTAGCTCCTACTACTGCTCTTGCACAGAGTGGGAAATCGGGCTACGTGCCCAAGGCCATGACGGTGCGAGGACCATTTATTTGCGCGCAAGTTTGGAGATGGAAAAACCTCATGACGAAACGTTAACCGGGGTGATCTGAGCTTCGGATTTGCCTGGGTTCAATTCATCCACTCTTAGAAGAGAATTTCTACTACTCAGCCATCTCATTTTGTCTGTATAAGACATTTTTATTGACAATATTTATAACGTTGCTGCTCCGGTGAAAAATACCACTCTTTATTGAATCCTATTAAGCAACAACTTCTTTTTCAAAGTCCATTCCTTCATTTCTTTTTAGGGTGTAGGCACCTTAAAACAAGACAGGATTACTATTCATTGCAGTATTCTATAGTAGAGAAGCTGGAGAAAAGGCAACATCAAACATTTTCAATAAATCTTCGCAATTTCGAGCAGATATGACAACAAATCTGTTCTGTCACAGCCTGTCAACAATTGAATTTGCACTTAATATTGATAGACTAAGACACCGAAAAGAGAAATTCCCTGAGCGAATCACGGAGCTCCCTAAACACTGTTCTACATTTAAAATGTAAAAAGAAAACGCGGCAGCCAACAACGGCTTATAGAAATGACAAAGTAGGAATTGTGAGTTGTATTCGAGGCTGTCAAAGCAACTGAGTCGACATGTTCATATTTCCCCAAAAAAAAGAACTCTTGTGATTTTCTGTATTTTTAGGGAGGGGGATAACGGGAAAAAAAAAAAACCTCCCTGCAAAACAGAGAAGAATTTTCTCTCCAAACTCATTTACCTTGTGAATATTTTATTTTCTTCTCCCATAAGTAAGGATTCCAAATGCAAACCGGGATAATCACGGGTACAATGTGATACCCTGCAAAGACTTTCTCAATTAATTTTCTCTGTAAATACTCTGCTTTAGAAGTGCTTTAGTTTTTGCGACCGCCTGGGTTTTAGCAGCATTAGAGCCATCAAAGATATCGCTAAAACCTTATCAAATTAATCTGGTTTATGCTCCTTCCACTTCAGTAAGCAAAGGCGCATTTTGGAGTGTATTTGTTCTCAAAACCAGTAAATACTGATTATGGAGATGAGCTTGAATTCTTCTGGATTTATTATTTAACAATTAAGAGTATGTGTTTTTCACTTTGGAATTACGACGTTGCTTCTTCAATCTATTTAATCGCTCGCTGCTGACAATTTATTTCAGTATTAGGTAAAAGAAGGGAAATTAATTAGAGCATCTAACCTGACAAAGCCTCAGTTCTGTTTTCTGGGGTAAGAAATACATTCGGCATAATTCAGTCTGCACAAATAAGACTTTACTAAACCGGAGTTTAATTATTTCAAATAATCGTAATACGTTGTCGCTGTAGATGAGATTTATGCTGTTGACAATATAAATAAACAGAAAAGAGGGCATCGATTGTCAAACTGCGTCATTTGACTGAAAAGGCTAAGTATGTTTAAGAGAATTTTTATCCATAAGCTGTAGAACAATGTTGACTTGGCTTTCAATGAACTAACACAAAGGAGCGACGTGTGGGAATTGTGCTTTGGAAAAGATTCACGTCGACTACGAAATTTGCTCAGCGATAAACGCTGTAGTCACTAAAATTGAACACCTGTTAAAAGGATCTTTCCCCTTCATTTATTTGGCTTTATAAAAGAGCTCCTCCCCATAGAAAAAGCATATATACTATAGGCAAAAGAAAAAATAGCAGAAACTGCTATAATGTCCAGCTGATTATTATTATTATTATCATTATTACTAATATATTATTGTAATAACATATTGTAATAATTAGTAACATCAATATTATTACTATTAATATAATTATTATTAATAATGGTAATAATGGTAATTATAACGATGATGATAATAATAATGATAATAATAATATAACCATTTACATCTGTGCATTGCAAAGCCTTCTGCCCTGGCAGCTTGAACTCTTACCCCGGTTTTTAAATTTTTATATTAAGGAGGCACAGAGATTTATCCATCACTCTCCACCTGGTAAAACTAGAAAGGCTGAGCCTGGGCTGAGTCCAGCAGAACCATGATTCCTGAATTCTCCGCACAAGTTTTTCCACTGATACGTTGCGAATCATAGAATCATTTCAGTGGGAAGAGACCCTCGGGATCATGGAGTCCAACCACTAACCCACCCCTGGCACTGCCCCATGTCCCTGAGAACCTCATCTCTGTGTCTGTCCAACCCCTCCAGGGATGGTGACTCCACCACTGCCCTGGGCAGCCTGTTCCAATGCCCCACAGCCCTTTGGGGAAGAAATTGTTCCCCAGATCCAACCTCAACCTCCCCTGGTGCAACCTGAGGCCGTTTCCTCTGGTCCTATCGCTACTTGGGAGAGGAGACCAACTGCCCTTGGGAAGTCCAAAGCAGCAGTTCCGCTCACCGCCCTTCTAACTTCCCCAAGGACAGTAAACTCAATCCTTTCGCGATGGCTACACCCAAGGCGACCTCCAACCGACGCTGCAAAATATTTCGTCTGCCTCTTCATCCTGGTTGGGTGGGTCTGTAACAGATCCAACCAGGATGTCCACCCTGTTGCCCTTCCCCTTGATTCTCACCCATCGACACAACCTGATCAACCCCCTCCTCAAGTTCCAGACAATCCTCCCCATCGCCCTTCCAATCTAATTTAAAGCCCTCTCAATCAGTCCTGCTAATTCCTGCCCCAGGATCATTTTTCCCTTTGCAAACAGGCGCATCCCATTTGTCGTTAGCAGACCGGGTGCCACGCAGCCAACCCACGACCAAAAAACCCAAAATTCTGCCGGCGACACCAGCCCCGCAGCCAGGTATTGATCTGCTGGGGGTCTTCCTTATCTTTCCTCATCATACCCTGCAACTGTGGGGATAGAATCATAGAATCATTTTGGTTGGAAAAGACCCTCAGGATCATTGAGTCCAACCATAACCCAACTCTGGCACTAACCCATGTCCCTAAGAGGAGAACACTCCTTGAGAAGCCCTCGCATTTTTTAATATGTTTTTTTTTAGAGGAAGAACTCATTGCTCATGCTCTCTACAGTTTTGAGCCGTAGCTAGATCCAATTTGAAAGATCATACGGGGACGGTTGCGGCACTCACGGGGGTTGGTTGGTTGGGAATCCATGGGGATCATGAGCTTGGTGCGGGTGGCGCGGCGGGCGGCCAGCGAGCGCTCCAACGTGGACATGCTGCTGCCAACGTCCTCCGTCTCGGGACCTGGGCAAAAACAACGCAAGAGCTCCGCTGAAAATTCTTACAATTCGGTTATTTTAACCGATCACCAAATATCGCCACCTGCAAAGACTCCTCGGGCTGCCTTTGCTGAATAAAATGATCGTTTGCATTTTTCTCGAAGTGAATTAAGATATCACGTCCCCTTTGTCTCCCAAATGATCTTGAAAACATGATTCACTTTCATAAAAATACCGCATTTTTCTTTTACCTGCCCTGTTATAAACCTCTTTTGAAACCCCAGTATCAAGACCAGAAAAAAAACGGCGTAAATTCAGTCCTGACAGCCAAGAATTGGTCTTCGAAATACATCTGAAGGGTGGAAATAATTGTGAGATGCCACAAAGTCCCATGTCCTGATTGTCTGGTGATTCAGGATGGCTCTTCCAGCCTGTGCATCTTGGTTTTTTATTAGAAATTATGGCAAATTAAAGATGCTTCTGGATCTTCCCGTATTCAGTCCTGGATCATAATTAGCCCGTCTAGATGAGAGCTGAGATACGTTGCCTGATGTCCAAACCAATTCAAAACTGTCCCGGCAGCTACAGAAACTAGACATTCTGTTTAGGTGTTGAAATACGGATGCTCTAATTTAGACACATAAGTACAGGATATCTAAAGTATTCAAATATTCAAAAGAATACACTTGTCAGGAAGAAGGTTTGCTTGGAACTGGATGTTTGGTGGAGTAATTCCCGAGGAAATAAAAGCTGTATTTCTCTCTTCATACCTGTCTCACGTGAACCTTTTATGTTCCTTCAGGTATTTTTAACAAGCCATGGGTGAAGTCAGTTTAATACCGGCATACAGTATTAAATCAGAATATTCATCTCTGATGTACCCAAGCAAACACGTGTTTTTTAAAAAATAAAAGATTTGCATGAAAAGACTATTTTTTTCCCCCCCAAATCACTCTTCTCTGAATCTCAGGACTGAAATGTCAAATTTTCTATCGACGGCCGTTCGAAGCCCTAATTGCCACTGAAAATTGAGGGACGGTTTTACCGAGCTGTGTATTACAGAATGGAAGGAGCAGAAAGGCATTTATTTACGGGTCGAGGCATCTGCACGTCAAATACGTAGCCCGGTTTTTGTCATTATCTTGCTCACATGCGGTGATGATTTCCTACCGTGAGCTCAGTGCAATCAATGGAGCTCACATTGAACTTTTTGGCCCTGGACCAGCCCTCCCGACCATCAAAAATATCTGTTTAGACACAAGGAATCTTCTGGTTATGTCTTCTCAATGTCTAAAATAACGAGGAGCTTTGCGTGAAGAATAACAGAAATCAGGGTCACAATCATCTCCCAAAATCCTAAACTATCAGCCCCCCCAGAAAAAAAAAATCAGATCCACTTAGAAATTTGAAAAAGTCCCTTCTGAACTTTTCCTTGCAAGAACAGGAGCTACGGAAAAAGGGATAAAAACATCTGACAAAGTCACCTTCATTATTTACGGCCCCAACCAATATATTCTGAATATTCTTGTCACCCACAATGTGTTCATGACGAACTCAAGACAAATATCTTTATGTCTTCAACTCCTTTGCTGTGTTTTGCCCTCTGTTCGCACCCACCAGCCTCTCCCAAGACTTTCTATCATTATGGTGGAAACAAATGTCATTACTGTGAAATCTGGGATGAGTGGAGAACAGTTAAAAAAACAGGAGGAAGAAACTTCCGTGAAACCACGTTTTTCTTACAGAATTTCGTCATATCTGTAGAGTTTTCTCAGTCTCCCTAGTCCAAATTCTGCTCCTGGTGATGCTGCTGCTATTCCTAATCATGTTCTCCCTCTGCTCCATTTTTAATTTCTTTTTTTTTTCCCTGCTTACTCCTCCATAGCCCTTTTTTCCTCTCTGTATTTCTTAGCACTGTATGCAAATTAAATAATATTTGACTTCCAGTTGAATTCCTGAACTTAGAACGGTGTAAAAATCCAAAAATGACGAGTTTTCCCCTAGGCTGAAACCACTGCAAAAATCATCTGCGAACATCAGTTCTTCCAACCTCCACCCGGGCTAAGGTCACTAAACACCAACATCAAATTAAAGAAAATTTATATGATGATGATGGAAAAAACCCCAAAACTGGAGGACATGGAATGGGGTTGGACAAGATGATCTATCAAAGTCCCTCCCAAGCCAACCCAATGGATGAGTCTACGGTTCTCATTTTCCCGAATCGCCCGGTAAAACCCACCGGTGGGTTGGGGGGTGCTCTTGCTCCCCAGCTGCGTTTCCGACTGGCTGTGGCTGCCGGGGGTGATGTCCTGGCAACTCTGCATCGGGGAGTCCCTCCCCGCGGGCTCCGAGCCCGTCGGCTTCTCCATGTTCTTCATTTCCATCTCCTCGTGGTGGATCCACAGGTCCGGGGGTCTCAGGTCCTTCTGGCTGCCCTTCCTTTTCCCGGCGCTGTGGGTTGCGCGTTTCCTGCAGCGAAAAAGAAGATTAAAACTGTTCACGTGTCAATGTTTTTCCCCTTCATAAGACCAAAAGGTTGATGTCTTCTCATTGGTGGCTGTCCAAGGAACCTCTTGGGTTGTGTCCTTCAAAGGACAGCAGTTATCAGTGTAGTCCTTTGGTTTCCGCAGTTTTTTCCGGTCATTTTTTGCGCCAGTTGATGTAGAAATTGGGGGAAACCACTCTTGTTGGAACAGAAGGGAGGTGCCCAGTTTAACTTGGGGAAAAGGAGCACTTGCGGAATTCCCGCATCTAAAACCAGCCACCGAAAACCGCTGAGCGACTTCTGCTGGGTTTACGCGCGTCTCGTACCTCCTTAACTGCATGCGGCATGTTGTGCTTCTTTAAATATACACTAAGGCGGCATTTTTATTACAGAAAAGCTCAGAGGAGCATTTCCCAGAGCAACATCGACTCTTCTCTTCACGCAAAAGTATTTCCACATGTCCATGGACACCATGGGGACGCTCCTGCGCGCAGGCTTTCACCTCCCCTCGACAACACAGGCTATTTATGACAAAATACGCACGTTTTTCTGCTTGAAAGAAAAGGCATGCTCCTTAAATATGGAGCAAATAATTTACAGCTGGAGAGAAAGTTGTATCAGAAATCTGATCATTTAAATAACTCTGAAAGAAGGGTTTTTCTGGGTCATCGTTAGGGGGTTTTGCTCAAAAATCCCCAAGTATTCTTACCCAAGTACTTTGTGAAAGGAAAGTAATACTACTGTCCCAAGTGGAAAAGTAGAAATACTTGTGATATACAAACAGCTGCGGGCGAATCTTTTCAAATCCATGCACAATTTAGGTAACAAAAAAGGATAAAATCTCGATTTCCAAGGGCGCTATTGTGGAAGGTGGCGTGGCGTTATTTTATCAGAAAAAAGAAGCTTGAGAAAATGTTCAACTTTAAGAAACTCCACCTGTTTGAACGAATTTCTCTGCTGTACTATATTTTTTAAGGGTCAAAAGATTTATTTTAAGACGTGATCCGGAAAGTTAAGAGGTGGAGATGGGGCTGGGGTTGCTCAGAGATTTTTGTTCATAGCCCCCTCTGGTCATAATTACTTCCCATGTTTAGCCCGTTACTTGCTAATTGCCAAAAGTTAATAATTTAAAATGATGGCATTTCAACAAACAGGAATAAAGACCATGGAATAAAGACAGTTCTTTAATAACTTCTTGCACAGACCCGTGTACCATCCTCATTAACACCTACAAGAATAATTACGAGCACTTTCGTTCCAACCTTAACTTATGACCTGCCTGAAGTTAAAGTTGTTCTTTCTCTCCATAATTTTGGTTCTAAACAAAGAAATATTTTCTTCACTTGGGGATTTTCTATCATTTTCAATCGAAAAGAATTCATTTCTCCAGGCTGGAACTAGGCAGGAGAAATTCAAGCCCCAAAGTAATTTTATACACAACTCAAATGATAATGAATGTGTCATTCCAGCTCTAACTACAAATTGCTACAGCAATGATAGGGTTTAAAAAAATACATGCCACGATCTAGCCTGGTTTGCCTCGTTTTTTCTCACAAATTATTGATGTTCTCACAGCCCGTGAGCAGCAAATGGAATCAGAGCCGAGAGTGCATAGGAAAAGGTCGTCAATAAATGAAAAAGAAGCCTCCCCTGGAATGTTGTTGTTGAGGTTCAGCTTCTGAAAATGCATCTACCCCCAAATTCGTGGGGTGGCGAGATCTTTTTTGCACCGGACAAGGAATTTATACCTATAGAAACCGTCACGAAAGCGGCAACATCGGCTTCAAACCTCAGCTGCACCAATGGAAACTGATGCGTTGGAAGTTCACGCTGGGATTTCAAATTTAGTCCGTTACCCATTTTCTAACTGGAGCAGGGACTGGGAAGACAAGGAGTTTGGAACTGAAAAATGAAGTTTCTGTTGTAGTTCAGTTATTTTACACCACGAAATGCACCCGGCTTGCACCCCATGCTGACACCTATTATTTTCCTACGGACAGATGTAAAACCAGACCTCAGCTCTGCCCTTCTAATACATATTATGGTCATGCAATCTTGAATAATGACGGCAGAACTCAGGCGGTACTTACAAAATAAAGTCTCTGGAGAGCAAACTCTTTCTCGTTATCTATTTCTGGAGCTTCCAGCACATCGTCGCCTGGCCGGCGACTTCAGCCATCACCCAGCAGACCCACAAAGCTCCGACACCGGATAATATTTCAATTACAAACTGAGATTACTCTTCATTTTACTGTCGCGTTCCTCCAGAGAAAACAGTTAAGGTTCTAACGACTCAGCCTAATTTATTTTTTGAGCAACAACTGAAGGTGTCTCTATGTGAAGAGCTCGGAAACGAACTGTTCTCCTGGGCAAAACAAGTTTTTGCTCGTATTATTAAAAATCTACGGGTAAGCATTCGGTCCTGGATGGTTTTGCTCATGGACAGTTTTGGGGGCAGGACACAGAAGCGATGTCGTAACCACCTCCCGCATGAACCACTTTGAAGATACTCAACAATAAACGCAAACATGAATTCACCTTTATTACCCTTCCAATGCACGAATTAATATTCTCTATTTTTAGCTCTTTACTTTGAACCTGGTAAAAATGTGCGCTTTGCCTTTTGGGTTGTATTAATGGAAATTCAACTAGTAGAGAAAAGAAAACTAGTAGAGAAAAGAAAAAAAAAGGATTTAAACCAGCCTTAGCTTATTTTTTGTAGCCTCCACCACTCGCCCACCTAACATCCTAATCGGTTGGGCACTTGTTCAAGAACATGCTTCATTTTTAACGGCTTAAATACGCACTAATTACCTATGAGGATCGGACTAGACGTCCACCCTCACTTTTTCTCTTGGGGCAGTCACGACCTCACGTTTCCAGTCCATACGCTGATTTTTCTGCCAAGTTACGAATGTCTGTTGTATCTTGAAGCTTTAAAATAACCTCCTGGAAGAAGCAGGTCCTGCAGTTCGGGTGTAAGTTCTACAAAGTGATATTTTCCCTTATTTTAGGATTCAACTGGGATTCATCTTCTCTAAGCTTAAGCTCCGAATGGACCTGCCTGGCCCAGGAGCGATGACACCGTCATCAGTGATGACAACGAGCTCCTTGAGCTTGGAAGATGTAATTACAGCGAGCGGATGAATTTCAATTCTTGCAGGATCCATATGTTCACTTTACAGACAACCAGCTGAGTTATTGCACCTGAACCTTTACTCACATTTTTCTCCCCTATTTTTCACAGGGTTCGTACGGCTGATATTTCATTTTTTCCCTAAACGGCAGCGACAGAAAATACCCACTAAGCCACCCAGGTCAGTCCCAGGTTGTTCTGCAGAATGTGCTTTATTGTGCTTTGCCCAGCCAAGTTTTAATTAACTTCAGAATTATGACTTTCCTCCACTGAAGGCTTACGGGAGATTATTCCATCGCCTGCAAGGATTTGCTCTGGGGAAGGACACGCGTGTTTATCCAGCCAGACTTGGCCTTTTCACCCTTTCTTCAATAGTTCAGCGGTGACTTTAAACAAAGAACCCGCTGCCAGTCAAAGCCTGAATCGAAATTCTTTGTGTCACAATATGCCTCTCTCCAGGCAGGGCAGAAACAAAGTCATTCCTACCAGCAAACCCTGTTTTGAGGAAATTCAGGATTTCCTCCTGTCGTGCGAAATTTAAGGTCCACCATTTAATTTTTATTGCCCTATTTTTCCCCCCGCCTTTGATTGCAGAAACGGTTCGTTTGGGGCAACTTGGGTGAGATTCGCCTGCCCACTGTACGGATATTAAGAACTTAACCAGCAAATCCAAACCCACCGGCTTCATGGTTTTTAATCGATCAGCATTCTCCAAATGGCGAGTTCTCCCACGTCTTAGGAGACGAACGATTCTTTGAATGCTCCTGTTCTTCCCCAAGGGTTACAGAGGAACTCAAGGTTGATGAACTCAAGCTCGGATATCTAATTTTTGACACCTAATTCTGGAGAGACGAACTTCTCTGCTCCTTTGTCTCGCAATTCCATTTGCATTGTTAGAAACTCAAGAGAACCTCAGCCTTGATTCACCCAACTCTACTCAACCGCGCAATTTCCATTGCGTTCACCCCATGGCCTGATTTTCAGCTGCTCAGATTCACAAGAGAAGCAGATTTTCCAATCAGTTCATCATTCAACTCCCGCAATGCTCCTGAAAGGACAGGCTCTTGCTTTTCTGCTTTTCTGCTTTCAAACCCCTACCCTCAAATATCCATTTTTAGAGCAAGCGCTTGCCCCGGTGACTGTAAAACCCAACAAGCTGCCCATGCCCGACCAGCCCGAAGGTGATTTCAGCAAACGCGGGACCTCTTGGGTTCCCTGATCATCCCTTTTTTTATCGTGGCACCCTTTTCTCATCGTCAGTGCCAATCAATGTAATAATGTCTGGTCCGTGCAAACATTTATGATTCTTGTGCGCAAACTACGATTAAACTTCACTTCCTCATGCCCAGTCTTTCATAATAGTATATATATTATTATACACTAAATAACAGTATATATACTATTATTTTACTATGAACTCATTGTATAATAATACAACTAATAGTAAAATAATAGAATAATTTTCAATGCATTAAACACATCAAACTCAGCTCTGTTTCAAACCCATTGGCTCCACTTCTAATTTCACATAAAACTGAAAAAATCTTTATGCCTTTTCTTTAATTTTCCCCAGGTATATAAGAATTATCTGGAGAACCAGTTCTGGATGTTTTTTACCGGCAGATTTTTGGAGACGGAGTGTCTGGAGAAGAAAACATCCTCCTAAAGGTTAGCGAGCCAGGGCCGTCTGCGTTTCTCAGAGTCAGAACGTCTGGCAGCACCACCAGACACAGACAAATCCTTTCCTTTTTTCCTTTAAATCAATGGAATTGATCCTTTCCTCTGTCTGAATTATATATAAACAGCAGCGAGCTGTGCACGGCAGACTTATTTTTCAAGGCTCGCCACGTCGGGGATATTTATTCTCCACGGTTTACTGCGCAGCCTGGGGACGTTCTCCACTCACCGGCAACGAGTGACGCCTCCAAAAAGAAAAGATCGAGCCCCAAAACGCAGTTCAGCCCCCAAACCCACGTCTCCATGCTATGGATGTTATTGCCCGTATGTATTTGGAAGGGATTTCTCGGTGAACGTACTTCCTCTGCTGCGCCGAGGAGCGCCGGGTGCAGATGACGGCCACGGCCACCACGGCCACCACGGTGATGACGCCCACGGTGACGACGATGATGACGAGGAGGTTGCTGTTCTTCTGGGGGGTGACGCTGCCGTGGGGAGGGTGCATCTGCCCGATGGGGGGCTCTGAAAGGAAAACAGACAACGATTGGCTTGGATTGGCTCCCCGCCGTCTTTAGGAGTCGTAAAATAAAACACACGGCGCCTGTCGGGTGGCACGAATTCTTCTGAAAAAGGAGACGGAGGGTGCCCTAAAGTGCTGAAATTCAAGTCTTAAGAAATAACGACTTCCAATTTTCTGGGTGTTAATAACCCAATGTTGCGAGTCAATAACTCTCGACTCATTTTTGCTATTATCAGCTGAAAATGGAAACGCGGGGACTATGGATTTTTTTCTTTATGGCCCAGTATTTACAGGCATATACATATCTTGTGCGTGTCAGCCAACCTGAACGCCTGGTTCATTTGTCAGTGCTGCGTTCACCCCACAGCTGGGCTCACATCACATTATATTTCATTTATTGCTACGCTCCCCACGCCACGCTCGAGCAGGTTCGGGGCTCAATCTTCTGAAGCGATGAGCTGCCATCGTTTCAACGTGGCAGCGAAACTGGGGCCGAAAAGAGCATCATTTCTGATGTCGAGTCCCAAACCGACTTCAACAGCTGGTCCCTCGCTTTTGACTTCTTTTTTCCCCCCATTGCACATTTTATATTTTTATTATCCTGCTGGATAATGCCCAACGCAGCGTTGGGTCATACGTTAAATACACTTGCACAACACGCTGAGCAATCCTTTTTTGCTAAGGTGGTCTTCCAGGCGTCCTATAACATTACAAACTCACAAACCCCAAATTATCTTTCCACTTAAACATGGAGAAAAATTAAATATTGGTGGAATGGGATGTAAAGGGAAGAGCTGTGCTACAGCATGGCCAAGATTTCACAAGCATGGCCAAGATTTCACAAGTAACTCAAGAGTTCTCACTCTTCAACAAGTAGAGTTCAACTCGAGTTCTTGAGTACAACTGAAGGCAAAAGGCAAAATGGACAAATCTTTCAAAATAACAGCTTTAGTTAGCGATAGATATCATTTAATTGTAATATTCTGCCTTGATTTTCCAACCTAATAGCCTTTCTTTACTTAACTAATTATTCTATTCCAATAATTTGCCCTTTTCTTGTAGCTTTTCCGGGCGTCTGAATAAGACAAGCAGCTACGAGTGCTGTCCTTTCGGCATTGCAACGCTCGAGTACACCACCCCAAAGATTTGGGGGCTTTATTTCTTTTTCATTTCCAAGCTGAGTAAAAGGCACTGAAGTAAAATAAACCATATAAAATACTGTGGCCATCAAGAAAAGGTTTTCTCTCCCTACCCTTTACTGCAGGCCCTGGCAGGTCTCTTTACCTCTCAAAAGTAATTTTTCCTATATTTATGATGAGCTGCTATAAAAAGCAAGAGGAAAGTTTAAACGACACGAAAGTGGTGTGTTGGCTGCACAAAGTAGAAGAGAAAAAGGCAACAAAAATTTTGCATTCCCTGCTTGTCTTGGCTGAGGAAAATAATCAGCGTGAGTTAATCAGCTATGCGCCTCGTAATTATTTGCTACTTTCAAACCTCACTTGATAGCACATTTGAGGGAATCTTGTCTGCTGTTTTATTCCATAATGTGAGATGACGACGCTCCATTAGGTACTGGAGATGGGGTCAGGAATATTAAGTTATTGATAGATTATCTACACCCCAGCTGATTAGGTCCAGTTAATGTTTGTTAATCCACAGGGTTTCCTCTCATTTCTCCCTATTTTAGGGCAGGATTAATTAATTAAAAAAATACTAAATTCTGCATAAAGCCTAAATTGAAATAGAATAATGAAACCTGCATTTTACAATTCTTCTTAAGTGGTTATTTTTTTAGAGGCATTCCCATGGCCTCAGAGATATCTCCATCACCTCTTGCGATGGGATGATCATACCCAGCGATGTAGTTTCGGCATCAGCTGGAAATTCTTAAAGCCAGAACAGAACATGTCATGTCCTGACCATATTTTTTGTTAACGTTTCTGGTTAAAACTACCCCCAGCAGGTATTTTGCATCCAGGATGGGATTCTCAACTCATCCCTACAAACCAGCGAGTGTGGGCACGTTGGGTGCCCCCAAACCACGAGAAAAAAGAAAGAAAAAGAGAAGAAAATAAGGAGGTTATCCCCCAAACCGGACTTAATTCTGGAGCATGGTTGGACGGGGCCCTTTAAATTTATTTTTATTCACCGTTCAGGCTGCTCCTGTCGATCAAGTTGGTGTCCACCGGCCAGTAAGACCCGTCCCCGTGACGACCTGTTGGGAAAAAAAAAATAGTGTCAGATACGGCTTGACAGGTAAACCAGCAAAGCCGAGTTTGTTGCTTGAGACGGCGCCTGCCTGACAACGTTTAAACCTTTAAACAGTGAGGGGAACTCATCCCATATGTGCTGGGGAAAACCTGTCACCAAAGGAGGCTTCGGAAAGCAAACTGCATTCCGGGCCTTTGCACAGCTTGCCTTGTTCTGGTGGTGTTTTTTTATTTTACCTCCTCCAAATGTGCTCGTTAGAGTGACAAACGAAGGTGCCATGGCAGCATCCGTCTGTGTCGGGAATCGTTCCGACAGCTGCTTTTGCTCACAAGCGGCTGCGACGGCGGCGGGACAGGGACGGACAGAAAATCCCGGGCACGTTCTCCGCCTGCCAGGTGCTTTCCACCACAATTAAGCCAAGGTTTCTTTAATTTATTTTCCCCGCTTGTGGAAGCACAACTCCACAACTGCTCGGCTTTTAAAAAGGTATTGCCTCTTTTCTAACCCCGATATTAAAAAAAGGAAAAAAGAAGGGATATAATTCTTATGCCAAAAATGTTTTGGCTGTTGAAGCAACGTTGCAAGCGCTGCAAATTAATATAGTAAAAATTGAGACGCTCGTCTTTTCCTCTGCTTTATTTTCTCCTGTTTATCAGCTTTGGGCTAAATATTCAGGATGGTACGTCCATGTTTTTGCCAAGACGAGCATCTCGGCTTCCTCGCGTCCCACAGAAGGAGAATCGCAAAGGTTGGTAGAGTCCTACCAAGCCGCTCTTCGCCTCTGCTGAAACGGGAGAAGTCAAAGTCAACGGCAAAAATGGCTCTTCTGGCAAAGACCAAACTTCTGCCACCAGCCCGCTCTTGGTATGGACACACTGCACTATCGCAAAGACAAAAATGCGGCTACACGTTCCTATAAAGCTGATTATTTTTAAATTTTAAGTCAAATGAACCTTCCCAGGTGCCACAGTCGCAGGTGATGCTCTACTGGGACACTGGATCATGGACACAATGTCTTCCCCCAAGATGAGTGGCAAATCAACACCGACTCCATAAGACCGCCAGACACTTTAGTTTTTGGCTCTGCCATCCCTTAGGTCAGATAAATATTAATACCTGAGGGTGGGTTTCGATTCGTGATGGGCTTTTGTAAAAATTCTGAAAACTTAGGGCAGGGCAGGGAATTACCAGGGATTATTCGAGATCATTTCTACATCCAACAAGCACCGTTTACATCAGATCTCTTGGCAGATTGGTTAAAAAAACCCCCCATTTTCTCCCTTTCCTGCAGTTGTTTGTTGGTGCTGTGCGCTGTTAAACAACTTATACTTCTTGTATTTCTGCGCATTGCAAAGAAATTCGCCTGAATAACTTTGTCTACCAATTTGGGAAGTGGTTTGTGATGAATGGCCCTAAATAAATGGGAGATGATTATCATCAGAAGAGACTTCAATGTAATCATCTTTTCAATCAGCGTAATTGCACAGCTACAACAACTTGAAGCCCAGAAAGCAAGGTTGCGAAACGTTTCGCTGTAAAAGCAGACAAAATAAGGATAAATGTAAGGGATACAGTAATTCTGTTTAGCGAGATGACACCAAAGCAGTTTATTCACACTGCAGCGTGTGAATATGTTGTGACCCTGGGTTATATTGTGTTTGGGAAACTGGGTATCTCCACAGGAGAGTGCTAAATGTTTGATGGTTTTTTATGTTTAGCCTACACTGAAACATCTCAGAGGCAGCGTAACATTGGAAAATTCAGTCAGGATATCGGAGACTTAGAAAAACCAAGTCTCAACTTCAGTACTTTTTGCATTAACAGAATAGCACTTTTCAAGGCACTATACATGACATTTTCATTGTAAAAATATTTGTGTTAGCAGCTGTCCGTTTCATTTCTGGCTCTAATACGGTGACGGGCACTTTTGCAAGAGCATCCAGAGGGGGTTGTCTCAGTCACGGCTCAAGAAACAAACCTGACATACAGGATTCACCCTTCTGAAAATTTCATTTGTGCTTCCTCTGGTCCTTTTCTTAGGATGCTTTCCATTTTTGGGAAAAAAAGCAAAAAAGAGGCAAACTTGACGCTTTCTGCGGTCACGGTAGGAGACGCTGTGATTATTTTGCAGTTGCTATCAAGCTGTAGATGTATTTTCATGCAGAAAAACGAGCACAGGAAGGTTCCAACTGGGCCAAGAGCAACATGCCGGCAATAACCCAACGTGGCAAAGGTGGAACTGCAGAAAACCAAATTCCGGGCACGGCTCAACTGAGTTTCAAACCTTCTTGCTCTCTAAACCAAAGCGAGTGATGCTCTGTGAACTCAAAAGATGCAGAGCATTCAGAAAACAACTGAGCAAATCAAATGTATTGAAATTTCCTAAGATAAGGAGAAATGTTTCTTCAAAATTGTCTACGTTCCCTTTCATCAAAATTTACAGGGGATGTTACGAAACATTTATAGTCTGAAGGCAGAAATTGGCTTTTCTTTGCTCTTGCAGAGATCTAATTCCAACGGCAACACAAAACTGTTGACAAGTCCTATACTGACAAAAGACAGACTAAAGAATATAATAGTGTTTTATCAAACGAAAACTGGGGCAAGATAAACCACATTTCATTAATCTCTTCTTTGCCCCGTTTGCCTCTATGTAAGTCAGTTGAAAATTGTGAATAAAAGCCTCTGCCACAGCTCCTGTCACACATTTTGTGACCAAAATTCTCTCTTAAGCATCCGAAACGGTAATTTTATTCTTACTTTCACATTGCCATTTTTACTGCCCTGCTCTACCCGTTGCCTACAGGAAAAACAAAAATCTGAAAGGAAGATCTATCACTTCTTGCTCCAAAATCTCCGTTTCTCTGCCCGAAAATGTCCCACACCCTCCAATGGTGCTTTGCTGCCAGGTAAGTGAATTTTGCTTTGTGAATTGGGGAACCAAGAGCCGACGTTAGAGACAAATGACCTGCCGGAGTTAATTGATGCCACTCAATAAGAATTGCGTTTGTGGCAGAGACAGCCTGAAGGGCCCTGTCCGAGGCACCGAGTAATTTAAAAAGTCTCCCACTGACTTCAGTAGATACTGGTTCAGGGTGATTAAAGAATTAGCTGTGATGATTTCTAAGGTAAGTGAGCTTTTAGAAAGTTTGATTTTGTTCATCTTAATGCTGCTGCTTGGAGCAGTTACAGTGAGGCCTGGTCCTGTTACAGTGAGGCCTGGTCCTGTTACAGTGAGGCCTGGTCCTGTTGACTTGGCTTTACCAGAGTTGCCTGAAGATCAAGACCTCAGATATTTTCTTAATAGAATTAACTGTTGAGGTCACGTAAAAATGAAACAGAATTCAGATATCAACAAGCCTATGGAAGATAAAACAAAAGGTTGAGAATTTCTTATTTACTACAATCCCAAAGCACAAAAATACAGAGAAGAACACGATGCGCTCAAGTAAAATGACCTAGATCCAGACATCTCTTTTCTGGGTAGTCTGAGGTCCATTAAATAGCGACATAACCAGACAGTTCTGCTGAAACAGAGCAACACAGCCAGTGAAGAAATAAAACACAAACTCTAACTTTCATCCAGTATTACCTTTTTTTCCCCTTTTTGTTTTTTTAAACTCGATGCTTTTTCAGCCCTGCGTACCAGGTGATACTTTGCGCTGAAGCCTCTCCTAGGTTTTCCAAACCCGCCGGAAAACATTTTGCATTTAAATTTGAGAAAAATACTTTCAGGCTTCTTTGTAACCTAACTCTTCCACCCTTTAAAAATCATTTTTATCTACTCAAATCTGATGTTTTCCATTTGTGCGTGCCGTGGCGCAAAAAACCATACTGAGCAAAAACAGCTCTACATTTTATAATTTGTATATTTCTGCTTCAACTGAAATCAGAGGGTGAATTTCCAAATCTGGCAGGTCTTCCCAATGTGCTCCCTCGCTGTGAGACTGTACATGGTACCTGGTACAAAGTAAAATCCCAGTGAGGAAATATGCTCTGGGTTACGTCCAGGGAAGCTCCAGCTCAGAGTAAAACCTGGGAAAGGGCCTAGAGTTGACTTTGATCTTCTAAATAACGCTTTCTTGCCTTCCCTAAGAATTATTTATTGCAGGTTAACTCATTAAATTGGGGTAAGATGGTAGCTGTTAAGTGAAGCCAGGGATTTGTGGTTTACACCTCGTTTTGCCTTTTATATTAGTGCGAAGTCAGAGTTCAAACCCAAATAAACCTCTCAAGATCAGGCCTGAGTTTTACAAACGTCCCCGTGACTGTTTCCTCGGGCAGATGTCACAAAAATGTACAATAATTACAAGAAATACTTAGGAATAAATAGGTCTAAAGAAAAAAAAAAAAGGAAAAAATATCCTAGCAACAGACTTCACAAGTATTCAAATGGAGATAGGAGCAGAGGAACTGAGACTAATCAGACATATATTCATATTTGGAAAACGTAAATGCTAATGCCTTGAAAAGTTGACTAAACCTTTCTATTATGAAACAGGAACTGCTGGTTTGAGAGAAAAGATGATTTATGATTTCTCACCGTGAGGCTTCTGAACTTTCATCTATAACCCCCGAAAGGGTGCAAGAGGAGCCTGGAAATTATGCTGAGCTTAATTATACTTAATGTGAATTATTCAGAAGTGCAGCGGAGAGACTCAAAATTTATTTCATACAAAGAAGCTTGACATTTTAATTGGTCCTTCAGAAACGAGACAAAACAATTTCCTCTCCCGAAAAATTTACATCTTTCCCCATCAAAGCAGCAGCCTCAGCCGAGCAGAACTTCATTAACAAGATTAATTAGCACGCCAACGTCTGCCTCATCAGGTGTGCGGCCCAGGTGAAAAGCGCGTTCCCCCTCCCCGGTGTGTCCCCAAAACAAAAGTGACATATTGAAGGCACCGTACCTTGGTCATTTGCCATTTTGTCGGGATGCTCGACTGCAAGAAAGAAATAATGTCATTAGAGGCTGGCGGCTCCTCGTCGGCAAACCCAGACAAGCCATTGACTACGGGAGGAGTTTTATTCCCTTTTTCAGAGAGATCCCGAGAGGACAAATGCAGAATTATTGAATATTTCAAGCTGGGTGGGACCCAGAAGGATTGTTGAGTCCAACTCGCTCGTAGGACGACCTACAACTAAACCATCCGACTAAGAGCATCGTCCTGAGCTCTAAACACAAGGTGAAACGTGCCTTATATCACATATTTTCACCAAGTTCTTACAATTGTGCAACCTTGACCGTGGCGGTTTTTCATCCTCTTGTTCTTTTTCAATATGATCTGCGAAGTTTAATTAACCAACAAGGGAAAGCGAGAGAGAAGCTGCTTCTGTGAATAATTCTAATCAAATCACCTACAAGCTCAAAGCTCAGCCTGACATATTCTCATTGTTTCAGCTTTTTACAAAGGGGTGTAAAACTATTTACATGTTTTTGCATAATAACCATAAAAGATCTGAAGCGCACCAGACAAGACTTCGAAAATTCAATATTAAAAAAATTCAATATTAAAAGCTTTCCTGCCCAGCTACAACTTCTGACTATTTATGATGCGGCAGAGGGAATTAAACTTCACCAGTAGCTACTATCAACGAGCGTTACCCAGCCCTCCGCTTCATCAATTATGCAAGAATCTTAAGTACAGGAAATTGCGGGGAAAAAGAAGTGATTTGGCACATGAATCTGGAAGTCAAATAACCGCTGCCTGCAGGTGCAGAGCGTGGTGCTCCCCGCCTGCTAAAATCACTACAAAACCTCTGCCGGATGGTGGCATCGTGTTAGGAAAAAGCAGAGGTGGTGAACTAGCCATAATTTCTATTTACAGACACATCTAGGAGCTCCACGCCTGTGGCAGAGGGGGAATAGCTCCTTGGATAACCCCCAAACCATCACTTAATTTATTTTTTTTCCCCCTCTCGGATTTTTTCACAGAGAAGACGGGAGGGATACGGAGCGCATCGCCTCGGAATTCCTAAAAATCCGGGCGCCGTACCTGGGTTATCACCTTTCCCTTGGGATAAACGTATTAATGAAAAGCTGAATCCTCGCTGGCGGCTGAAGTTTGAACCGGGACGTGATGCTGAACCAGCCGGTCGAGCAGCATTAGAGGGCACTGCAGGGCTGGAAATGCTGCCCCAAAGCATCCCCGGCACATCTTCCCTTCCAAACCCACCTCATCCAGCCTTTTATTGTGGCTACAGGTGCCTTAACAGGCAACTATTTTCATTTGCTAGGTATTGACGTAATGTTTGGTGTGATTCCGCTAGGCAGAGAACTACTCTTTAATTTTCTGTAATTAAAGGTGCTCAAGGAAGGTCTGTTTGTCAATGCTGGCTGAAATCCAAAATAAGTACAGCTGAGGAAATACAAGTACATTTAGTAAGCGCAGTTCTGAGATTTGCTTGTTTCTGTAATAGGCGGGGAAAAAAAAAAAAAATCACTGACAATTATTTAAAAGACTGAGGAAATCCTCCTTCCTGCCACCGTTTCATTCATTCATTCTCTAGTTGTCGCGTTTCAATGTGCAGCTGCAAATATATTTCCGACTATTTATTTCCTTCTGCCACTCCATACATTTCTGAAAATTTTTATGCCGTGAAAATAACTTAACACTGAGAGCTGCAATTTAACTTCGGGGGAAAGCCGTGACTGCAAAAGGCTGCAAAATATACAAACTATTTGGGTACTCTGCTCCTCTTCCATATACGCACGTGTATATATATATATTATCTATGTATATATCATACTTACTGAAGTCACCCAGACTCAGTAAGGAATAATAAACTCCCAGCAATAACCTCAAATTTTGGCCGAAACTATATAACAAAAAAAGCAGCGGGTCGTTCAATCCATTTGACCTTTCTATTCCAGGTCCCTAAGAACACGTGTATCAGATTCTTTATGCTTTAAGTGATAAATTCAACCAGCCGGAGCAAAAAAAAAAGCAGATCCTCAACCGATGCGACCTGGCGTAGATTGACTCAAGTTCGCAGCGTAACGACAATTTACATCAGCCAAGGATTTGCCCGTTTGCCTGGATATTATCGTAAAGCTGGAAGAATATAAACCCATTGCTCCACGGTGGCGTTATTTACTACGAAAAGTCTATTTTTCTCACAGATCGCTACGTTTTCATTAGTAAAGTCGCTACGAATACTCGCATCGCAATTACAACACGAGTAACGGAGGGGTTTTATGTGCTGTAATACGAGGAACGAGACGGTGGGCGGCTTGGTGGATCTTTGACGCTTGTGTAAGTTGCTCGTGATTTACGACTCACTCTGACCGGGACGTAGATTTGCCGGCATGTTACCATATGGCACATCCACGTCTTCTGCTAAAAATCATTAAGGGCAGGAAACCGACGTTTTTGCATAATTCAAAACGCACTCAAGACTTCAGAAAGTCTTTCCACCTCAAGTGTAGGGATAGATTTGTCAAAAAACCAGTTGAATGTTATTGAACATGACATATTTAGGGTGGATATCATCAAGTATTCATGGCAGGGTATTAGACATAGTCCTTGTAGGCTGTTACAAGATGTAGCAAATGTGTAAATTCGTCTTTTTGGTATCTGTTGGTGCCGTCTGATCTCAAATTCATTTCCCAAATGAGCTTCACGGTGCTTTGTGTAAACATTACAAAGTAGCTGATATCGAGTGCATTAAGCTTTTGCTTTAGTTTGATATCTGAGTCTATCTTCTCATATCTCATTAGTCTGCGGTTATTATATTTTGACGCCTCGACTCATTTTAAACTCAGCCTAATAGCCGACTTGTGCTTGGCACAAATTGTTGAGCATGAAATTAAGTTGGCACCGTCCGCTTGATGGAGATGAAGCGCCCGCAAAGTCTTATCTCTTCCCATTCCGTGGCAGGGGAGGATGAATAATCAGGATCTTCCCAATAATTCATTCAAAGCGAAACACGCCTCGGACAAGGAAAGCCCCGCAAACCTGGGCAGGCGGTGATAAGCTCAGAATAAATGGACAGAATTTTTCTTTTCATTTATTTTTTTCATTCTAATTCATGAAAACTGTTGCAGGAGGCTTTTCGCTCCCGGTTCGAACGGTCAACACCGTGTTTTAGAGACAGGGGTAACGGTGAAGGAAAAAGGGCGATTTGCGCTCATTTCGCTGGGATTTGGTGCAGCTCGGCCTAACTGAAGTCACTTCTAATTGATTAAAGAGAGGCTTGAGTGGGAACGCTAATTCCAAGCCTCTCAGGCCCGGGTTTGAGGCCGAATTTCCCGAATTCCCCTCCAGCCATGACTTCTCAGGCCCAACCTGCGTCCAGTTTCGACCACCTTCTGCCAAGATGTTAATTTTATATCCAAATCGCTGGGTTTTCTGTAAAGACACAGCAATAACCTGCTCTCTCACACGCCATTTCTTCCCTGGAATAGCTTTGCTGCTTGTGCCATCTGAGTTTTTCATTAATTACACGTCTTTTTTGAGAGTAATTTCCTACCTTGGTGCAGATGAACGAGCGACAGTTAAAACAGAATATTAATCTCGCTTACATCTTCATAACTAAGAATTTCTGGGTAGATCGTGTCAGGGCTTCGCACAGACAAGCGGCAAGAAAGGGAGAAGAGGAATTTTAATGTGAAATTTTAATTTGAAATCGACTCTTTTGCTCTCGGAAACACATCGGTGCCGAAACACCAGCTGAAAACAAAACGGGTGCCCCTGTCTCGGCTGCTTCGGTTGTTAAGGGAGAAGGATCAGGTATTAATTAGTTTGTTGTTAATAACGAGGTACTGAAAATACCTGGGACACCCTTCTCCGCGCAAAGTCAAGTTGCGTGTCAGTTTGCTGAGATTTTTCATCGTTATTTTGCGCGTCTGTTGATAGGAGCGAAACATTAGAGGTCCCTACAGCCACCGGAGGATCCAAACCGCAAAGGGACCTCCCTGGAGAAATCCCATCAGATCCAATTACCTTTCTTATTGATGCTAGAAAGCTAAGCGGTGTCAAAGCGCTTTCCCTCGGCTGATTGAATTTTGAAAAGAAAGTTCCTGCCTCATTATGCGCTTTGCTTTCGCCAACGACTGCGTGCGGCGTTTTGCTTTCATCCCTCAACAACAGCTTCAAGCAGCACGATCCCTTCTGGCTGACACAGAATTAAGCGCAAGCTCCCACCGTAAGAAAATTCTATATAGCGTTAGTATCCAGAGGAGACGGATTCAAACCTTTCAGCGTGCGGAAGAAAACGGGCTCGGAGAGGGGCCCGACGCCCTTGGCGTTGCGCGCTTGGATCCTGAAGTAGTAGACGGTGTCCAGGTTGAGGTCCATGATCTGGTGGGTGAGGCGGTCGCCGGCGATGGATTCCATGATCCAGTCGTCGATCGGGGAGTTCTTGTCCAGAGTATAGAAGAGGATGTAAGCTGGATAAACACAGGGAGTAATTCCGTCAAATTTCGACGCGCTTCTGTTACAAAACGCAGCTAAAAATCCGATTTTAAGAAATCAGGTTTTAAAAAGATCTGATTTTAAAAAATCAGATTTGAAAAAATCAGATATAAAAAAATCAGATTAAAAAACCAGATTTAAAAAAATCCGACTTTTAAAAAATCCGATTTTAAAAAATCAGATTTTAAAAAAATCAGATTTAAAAAATCAGATTTAAAAAAAAGATTAAAAAAACCAGATTTAAAAAATCCAATTTAAAAAAATCCGATTTTAAAAAATCCGATTTTTAAAAAATCCGATTTAAAAAAATCAGATTTTAAAAAAATCAGATTTAAAAAAATCAGATTAAAAAAATCAGATTTTAAAAAATCAGATTAAAAAAACAGATTAAAAAAATCAGATTTAAAAAATCAGATTTTAAAAAATCAGATTAAAAAATCAATAAAAAAATCAGATTTAAAAAATCAGATTTTAAAAAATCAGATTAAAAAAATCAGATTTAAAAAATCAGATTTTAAAAAATCAGATTTAAAAAAAAAAATCAGCGCTTTCTTTTTCAAGCAGGGACGGGTCTCCAATCAAAACGTCCTCGCGGAACGTTAGGAAAGCAAACATTTATTTGTAGGACAAACAACACACAATCACAGCATTCCATTCGCTGTCCGAAATCTAGATTTACCCAATATAGAAGGAAGCAGCGCACGTTCAAATGCTCCTTGGGCGCGTTTCGCAAATTCGGGTGCGCCATAAAGTCTTTGGCGCGTCGCTGAAATAAAACTAAACGGCGTTAACGACACACTCCAATTAGCGGGTGCTCAAGGGAAGCCGCACAACATTTCCTGGCAACTGGAGCGAAACGTATTTTGGGGCAAAGCATGAAGAATTGAACGTTTTCGTAACTTGGAATTTCGGTAATTTAGGGTCGTACGATAACTACTGACCATTGAATAAAACGTAAAAGTTTTAGACCTTAGGAAACGAGAATAGTGTGTAGGAATTACCTGGCCGGCAAAGGGAAGTTTGGGGACTTTCTGTGGCTTTTTTTCGCTTGTTTTATATTATCGGATTTTATTTAGAAGTTCGTAGTTTGGGCTCCCTAAAGCACTTTCGCTGAGCGTGATATTTGGATTAATATTTCTAGAAAGAGATGAAAATACAGGGATGTTTTCAACATTGGCACCAAAACACCTGCTCAAGCGTTGCTAGCGATGGAGAATTGGTTATTGGGGATATTTTTCAGATATTTTAAGATATTTTCTAAGAAACATTTGACCGTAGCCGCAATAAGAAAAGCCCCAGGAGACTTGTTCTGCACCCAAGTGCTACAAGGTGTAAGTTTGGGGATGGATCTCAGGTCCAAACGCTGCTGCTGATGGAAAAACTCTGGAAAAGTTGCTACCACGGAGTCATTCCAAGCCTTGGAAGGCAGGAAAGATTTGATTCGATCTTATTTTTTATCTTGTTTTATTTTTATTCTATTTTATTGTATTCTATTTGGTCTTATTTTTTTACGTCATTTTACTCTATTTTATCTTATTTTTAAATCTATTTTATTCTAATTGATTTTATTTTATTTTTATTTTATTTTCTCTTATTTTTTACTTTTTTAAATTTTACTTTACTTTCTTTAATTTTTATTTGATTTTATTTTCTCTTATTCTTTATTTTATGCTATATTATTTTTTACTTTCTTTTATTCTAATTTATCTTATTTTTACTTCATTTTTTACTTTATTGTATTCTCTTTTATTCTATTTTATCTTAATCTTATTTTTACTTGATTTTATTTTACTTTATTTAATACTTTATTTAATACTTTATTTCATCTTATTCTTTATTTTATGCTATGCTATTTTGTTTTTTACTTTATTTTATTCTATTTTATCTTATTTAATCTTATTTTTTACTTGATTTTATTTTATTTTATACTATACTTTATTTCATCTTATTCTTTATTTTATGCTGTTATGTCATTTTTTACTTTATTTTATTCTATTTTCTTTTATCTTATTTTTATTTTATTTTATTTCACTTTATTTTCTTTTACTTTATTTTACTTCCTTTTCTTCTTTTCTTTTCCCTCATTCTCTTTTCTTTTACTTTACTTTTTTCCTTTTCTTTTACTTTATTTAATTTTACCTCATTTTATCTTCTTTATTTCACTTTCTTTTCTTTTACTTTACTTAATTTTACCTCATATTATTTTCTTTTACTTTCTTTTCTTTTACTTTACTTAATTTTACCGCATTTTATTTTCTTTTACTTTCTTTTCTTTTACTTTACTTTCTTTTTCTTTCTTTTATTTTATTTTCTTTTACTTTATTTTACTCTACTTTCTTTTCTTTTACTTTATTTAATTTTACCGCATTTTATTTTCTTTTACTTTCTTTTCTTTTACTTTACTTAATTTTACCTCATTTTATTTCCTTTTACTTTCTTTTCTTTTACTTTACTTTTTTTCTTTTCTTTTACTTTACTTGATTTTACCTCATTTTATCTTCTTTATTTTACTTTCTTTTCTTTTACTTTACTTAATTTTACCGCATTTTATTTCCTTTTACTTTCTTTTCTTTTCCTTTACTTAATTTTACCGCATTTTATTTTCTTTTACTTTCTTTTCTTTTACTTTACTTAATTTTACCCCATTTTATTTTCTTTTACTTTCTTTTCTTTTACTTTACTTCCTTTTTCTTTCTTTTATTTTATTTTCTTTTACTTTATTTTACTCTACTTTCTTTTTACTTTATTTAATTTTACCTCATTTTATCTTCTTTATTTTACTTTCTTTTCTTTTACTTTATTTAATTTTACCGCATTTTATTTTCTTTTACTTTCTTTTCTTTTACTTTACTTAATTTTACCGCATTTTATTTTCTTTTACTTTCTTTTCTTTTACTTTACTTAATTTTACCTCATTTTATTTTCTTTTACTTTCTTTTCTTTTACTTTACTTTTTTTCTTTTCTTTTACTTTATTTAATTTTACCTCATTTTATCTTCTTTATTTTACTTTCTTTTCTTTTACTTTACTTAATTTTACCGCATTTTATTTCCTTTTACTTTCTTTTCTTTTACTTTACTTTCTTTTACTTTCTTTTATTTTATTTTCTTTTACTTTACTTTCTTTTACTTTCTTTTATTTTCTTTTCTTTTACTTTCTTTTACTCTACTTTCTTTTCTCTTACTTTATTTAATTTGACCTCATTTGATTTTACGTCCTCTTTCGGTCCCTGGGCAATCGGGACCGTTCCCACTCACTCCCTGCCCATCCCGACGCCCAGTTCTCCTCCCTAACGACTCCATTTCCGTGCAAGCAGAACCATTTCATCCCGACATCTTCCTCGGCAAGTGCTGCTGCTCACGCGGACTGAAATCACCCGCCTTACGCAAGTCCGACCTCGGAATCAGAATCGCCGGGCGATGGCCGCGTGGAAATATATCCCGATTTTATTGGGAATTTAAAGCTCGTTGGATGGCAGTGACCATCGAGTGCACGTTTTTGAAGCTGGACAATATTTCTCCTAATAGTTATATCCCTCTAAGATGTCTCTCAACAGCCTAAAATGATCATTGAAATGCAAACCGCTACTACATTTTTCAAACTAAATGAACACTGCAGGTTTGTAATATATTTCTTAATTAGGCATTAAGGTTATACGCGGGATTTTGGAAAATTAAACCTGTCATTGCGAAGCATCCATTACATTCAGCTCTTGTCAGGCAACATTAGGGTCTTTTTTCCCCGAGCGTTATTGCCTTAAATTGTTATTGTAAAGTTAAACATCAACCAATAAATTCTCCCAACCTATCATTATGTGTCGCATTATCGCCAAACAAAGTGCTTATTATTAGTCATTTCTAATTATCCTTGAGCAGCACAGCCCACGAAACCTTCGCTTAGGCTGCTGCAGTTTTAACTTATATTATATAGTGAAAATAAAAGATTTACGTCCCCCGAGTTCTACATCTTGCAGTATTCATAATATTGCCTTGTATCCAAGTTGGCTGATAAAAGTGAGAGAAAATAAAATAACGTCAGATCAAAGAGCGCCCTAGGAAAAAAAAAAAAATAGAGGGAGGGAAAGCAGGAAATGAACAGGACAGTAAAATAAAAAGGAAAATAGAGGATAATGTGAATTTTACCGGTAATTTTTCCGTTGGCTTCCAGGGGCGGTTGCCAACTGACGACGACGGCGCGGGGCTTCCCTTCCCGCGTGATCACCGTCAGGTCCTTGGGAGCGGACGTGGGGGCTGGAAAGAGTGAAAATAATTGAAAATAGCGGCTATTCACCTTCTTTTGAATTCCTTACCCACGCGGGACACTTCAGACGTGATAGAAAATCCTTAGGTTTTCTATTTCCGCTGCGTTGAAGACGGAAAGTTGGATTTCCGAGCCTGCAGTGTCCGCTTTACTAGGAGATTTTGCACGGTGTCTCCAGTATTTTCAAATTGCATTGGGGATGAGAAAGGGAAAATGGGCAATTATAAAAAAAATACTTGAAGAGAGAGGAGTAATATATCTGTGCTGAGCTCGTTGTTCATTTACTTGGTTTTTATAGAGGCCGTCGATGACTTAGGGCATACAAGAGAGGATAACGGCGTCCGAGCATCTCGGCACTCATGTCCTGCCCATGTGGCCACCAAATGGTACTATTGTCAGTATTTATCATTATCGATTATCTAGTATCAATTATCAATTATTATATATTATTATATTATATTATTATTATTATTATTATTATTATTATTATTATTATTATTATTATTATTAATAATAATAATAATAATAATAATAATTTTTTTTTTTCCTCAAGGGGGTTGTGTTGCATTTCAAAGCTACTCAGCTCGGGACACCAGCTCAGCAGTTGAAAACCAATTTACTAGCAGAAATATCTTGGGCTGCCTTGCTATTTCAGGGAACTGCAAGAGATAAAGGCATCACACTGGATTTTAAACATAATTCTTTCCTTCTCGTTCCTTTTGTTAAGCCTATTCTGCAATATTCTCCAGCTTCCCATCAACGGTTGTATTTCTACCAAAGCGCATCCATCCGTCTGGATGCAAACGGCATCTTTATCTTAAATACCGGTCTCCATTTTTTGATGTTAAGCCTTTTGACGTGTTTTCCTGAACTAACCCTTTCGCTTCCTAGATTTTCTCTCTTTTATGAGGCTAAAATCGTAAATTTGTAAGTCTGTACCGTGGGCGGAGCGGCTGAAGTTGAGCTCTGCTTTCGGTGCATTCCAAACATGACATTTCAGGAGAAAAATCAAAATTCTACGTGTTTCCCTCAGCGCTCGTTAACACCCCGCGTAGCTCTAAGACTTACACGTGCGTTCTTTCATATCATGACGGGAAATTCGACACGCGGGACGGGTACAGACCAGGCAATAAAGATCAGCGGCGCGGGATGCCCTTAATTAACAGAGCCGTTCCATCAGGCTCAGATAATTGCACTGCAATCGCAAGGGGAAATCTCAGGACACATATATTCCTCCTTATTTTCCCTTTGTTAATTAACTGGCACGTACTGGGGTTTTCATTAAAAAAGAAAAAATACAAAACCGCCAACAAATCAATATTTCCCAGCAGACTTCATTTGGTATCTGCTGGTAGCGACTCATTTGTACCGGCACTTAGAGGGTTTTCAAGGCCAATGTCACCCTCAGGAAAATAAATACAGCGTGTACTACATTGGTACATCTTGCTATCTACAACAGATGATGAAGAAAAATATTTTAAGCAAAAGCACAGACGTTCTTATCTATGGGCAAGGGAGCATAGCAAGATATATAGGCGGTCATAAAGAATGGGAAATCGAGTAGTTCTGCAGCGTGGTTCAGTGGAGTTATTTAGAAGCGAATCTACTCGGGATTTTAAAAAGGGGATTCAATCACTTACCCTAAAAGAAATGTAAATGGAACGGAAGACTCTACCCTTGTTTAAAGGGATCAGGCTACGTGCAGCCATTAATGCCCAAGCATCCTGTTTCCCTACTGTGTTAACTGATGGCACATAAAAGAAATAATCATATTTTGGAGGGGATGTTCTTATTGGCAGAGATCACTACGTCTCCATCCTCTTTCAAATATTTTTCTCCCACCAAACTAGGGTTACATATAATGTGTACCTGGCGTCTGTTATCAAAACTGCATTGAGTCCCCTTCAGAATGTGAAGTGTCTTTCAGGTCACGGCTCCCTGCTTGGAAAATACCACTCAAACGCTTGAGAGGAGCGGTTAAACGAAGCATATTCTTAATATTAACAGCGGCTGTTTGCTGGAAATTAAATAGATGTCTAAAAAACGCCGCGCATAGATGAGATGCCCCACCAAACTCCCAGCAGGGCATTTACACAAGCCAACATGTTGCATAGGGTAGAGAATGCTGTCTTTGCAATAAATATCGCGCGAGCTAAAAAGACGGCTCACTTGCCTATTCTTTTTTAATTTTCCTTTTTCTGTCTCCAATTTTGCACACGCCGTTTCAGTTGCTGCAACTCCGTAGGTCTTGGCTGGACTGATGCGTTGGGCACCAGCACCCAGCAAACCACTAGAATATGTCCACATAATATTGTGAGCAGACCTGGTGTTCAATTTTTGAATATACCCCTTTAGTTCGCGACTAAAGCATTAGACAGAAGCAGTCACTTAGTTATTTTAACGAAGTGGGTAAGATGGCAAGTCATAAACTTGAGAAAAAACCACACAGAACTTCGTAAGTCAAAGTTTTAAGTAAGTTTGAAAGTACTGGACTCATTATTTAATAAGAAGAGAATAGTTGTTCTCACTTATCTTGGGTTTCTTTGGAAAGTGACAACTATTTTAAATCGTTAGCATTAAAAGCCCCAGATATTCATTATATTATGAGGCAAAGAATTACACACACGTGCCACCATCTCCCGACTTCTTGCAGTGACACCAGAGCTCCGTAGAACGACGTGACGCGACGACGACGCGACAAAAAGTCGAAGAAATACAGATCATTTGGTACGTACGCTGCGGGTTTACATCAACGAGACGATTAATAAAGCCAAGGAAAGTCCTCCCGTACCTGCTTCGTAGGTGGTGGCGTGGGCGGTCATGCTCCAGGTGCTGGAGCGCCGGCCCTTGGTGACCATGACGGAGAACTCGTACATGGTGTTGGGCTTCAGCCCCATCACCGTGTGGCTCAGAGCCGTCGTGTCCGCCGACTGCAAAGAGAAAATAAACACCTTTCGAGTGGCTATTCTTGGCGGCGGCCAAGCAAAACGCGCTCACGATGGATTCTTCTTGCAAGCAAAATAGCTGTATTGCTATTAGCGGGAGTATTTTTAGTACCGTTAAGTACGATACTCAACTTGCTGCCTATAATTTCGGCAGTTAAATAAGTTATTGTGAGGCTTTCCCTTTCTCTTTTCCCAAGACAAAGCAATTTGCCGTGCATGTGTTTTCAGATGTGGATTGGAAGCCAACCCTACGTCCTTCATCTACGCCCATATGAGGAAAATAAATAGGAACTTTTCCATCACTTAAACACTCATTTCCAGCCTATTTGATGGGTTCCTTACAAAAAATGAAAGTTTTTAGTATCTCCTGATTTTTAGTGGAGGCTCAGAAAGCATTTTTACCACTGGAATGGTCCTAATTAAGGCTTCCCAGTTCCTGGGCTTAACACAGATTTATGACAGAGATTGAAATACGAGCCAAGATGCATTTTTCTATCAACAAAATACATTTTTGCTTTGCCTAATATAATATGTTTCTATACTAGCTTACGTTCGAAACATATTATTGATGTGCCTCACCGTGATACCTTATGAACAACTAAAGAGATCGATGCTGACATGAATATTAAATTGTTCATTTATTTTTTTAGTCGATTTAGCTTTTTATCTCAGCCTGCAGTAAGGAACAATTGGAGCCCAACTGCACCAGTATCAAAGGAGGCGAGCGAGACGAAAATTATCGGACAAATTGGTGATGACTGAATATTACAAAATTAATTCCCAGGCTTTTCAAGCTACAGAGCCTGGTGTAAAATTCTCAACTTATCTCTACAAGGGGTTGATCCCAGCAGAGAATCTCCTCCTATAAAAAGTTTTACTGAAGCAGAGACATCACTTAGAACCTACGTGTTCATAAACTCTCCGCCAAAGATGGCAAAATCTACCCACTAGAGTTTATATGAATTATTCTTTGACTAAAAGCTGGATTGAAATATGAGGAACAAGAATTTCCCCCCCCAGGAAGAAGAAATTACATTGTTTACGGCATAAAATACTCCACAGCTAAGTAAATCTGATTACTATCACTACGGAAGCGCTCAGATATTACACACGACCAGGCAAAATGCCCATGGAAAAAACCAATAGAATTCAAATTTATTCCTGGACAAAAACGTCTTTGGTGGAACATAAAGACACGGGGTTCTTTTTTTCCAAAAAGAAAGTTATTTGTCTCCAGCTGAGTGTTCTTCTTTGACCGTTTCGCTCGATACTAAATATTAGCATTTCAAGAGTCGCGAACGCCCTTGAAGTTAAAATCACATTGAGATGAAGGGGGTGCAAGTGCAGCAAGTACCTTTAGTAAAGCTACACCAGGCCTGTTTGGGACAGTTTGAGCAAAGTTGGCACGGCAAAGTTAGGTTTATAAACTTCTAACTTCAATGGGAAAAGCTAAACCCTTCAGTAGATTAGGTTTGATGTGGATTTTCGAAACAACGGGCGACTTGAATGGGAAAATCTCCACAGAATTGGCAATTCAACGCCAATGGCCAGGCCAGCGCTAAGGGAACCTATTTTGGGCCTGAAGAAAAAGGACGTTTCCTCCCCTGTTTTCAAAGAATAACGTAACAGGTTTTATCTTGTTTCCTTGAAAAAAAAAAGGTGGTTGCTTCGAGAAAGCACAGCCTTTCAAAAGCTTTTCGATCGTTTCTGCTTCTGGGTGATCGAACTGGAATAAACGAACCAGACCGACTCTTCACATGCTAACTGGGCAAACTGGAGAGGGTGGTAAAAAAGGGAATTTCACTCTTGCTCCTCTTCTCTTCCATCTCCTCGATGGCTCCACAAGACATCTCCACTTGCTCGTTTGAGCACAAAGCCAACGAGCTCAACGTCTCCGAGCAGGACATACTCCCGCGCAGCAGATTAACAGGCTTATTTTTGATCATTTTGCGTTCTCGCCCACCATTTTCCACTGCACGCGGCTCAGAAAATGCATTGGGAAACTAAAGAAAAATGATATAATTCACAACGATTAGCAAAACGTAACACTGGCTTTTCTGGAGTTTTGATTTATTCACTAGAGGCGCAAAGTAGGGCTCACTGTCCTTCCCCCTGTGCTACACTCCTCACTTTTTCGGGCATGGAAATCCACCTCTAAATAGAACTCAGGTCAAGCTCTGGCATTCAGAACATTACGACGCATCGTTCTGGCATCCTTAATTACCTAAAAGCTCGTTAAAACGGCACGAGCATACAAAATTGAGGCAGATCATCGCGTCAGCGCCTGAGGTTGCCAGAAGCGCGGCAGTAGATGTAACAGCGAGGTGGCGACATTCATACCTTGTAAAGATGTGTTATTATTTAAAATCTTGCGGTGGGTCAGAGCCTGCGGCAAAAAGCCAGACCTAACTCTCCCCTCAGCTCTTGTGAACCAAAATCAGGAATAACGTAACCTGAATAGATTCATTTGGAGATGTTTTTTGGGGCAGGAGCTGAAAAATCCCAATTAGAAAAGAGATTGAAGGCAAGAACTTCTCCACCATTGTTCTACCAAAAATGACCTGGGAAAGATCTCCAGATGTGAGTCCATAAACACCTCAAACTTAAAGAGGTGGAGAGCCATCCTCTGGGGCTTAGAATCATAGAGTCATTTTGGCTGGACCTCAAGGTCGTCGAGGTCAACCATTAAATGCATATTTAATGGACATCAGCCATGGTTCTAACTGGAGGAGTCTCCATGCACGGCCTGTCCCGCAATCCTTGTAAAAATGATTTGTACGAGGAATCCGCCTGAAGTATAAAAATCCATCCCTAGCAACCAACTCGCTATGGATCAACATGATCCTTTACGCGAGCGAAAACTGTCACGACAGGGCATGGGCGGAAGGACGTGCTCGTTGTGGGGAATGTGGGTGTCACATCCACTCCAACTGAGAAGTTTTCTCATAAATTAACTTTCATTTTTTGCTGTTTGGGCATATGTAATATGGGTGGAATTGCTATACGGTGTGGGTGGGTTTGCAATTGGTATTTCTTCTTATTCACGCTATTGTCCTACCAGATCTGTGACTGATTTATATCTGACTGGTAAAGATTAAAGAGCAAAAGTTTCAACAACTGGCACGTGGACTTAAAATATGGTATTTTCATCCAACTAGGTTTCTAGGAAGCTGTAGTGAGGCAAGTCTCCTTTTGATTAAACTGAGAATTTTCATTGAGGGGAGTCAACCCAATGAAATGAGTCAACCCAACGAAATGAGTCAACCCAACGAAACGAGTCAACCCAACGAAACGAGTCAACCCAACGAAACGAGTCAACCCAACGAAACGAGTCAACCCAACGAAACGAGTCAACCCAACGAAACGAGCCAACTCAACGAAATGAGTCAACTCAATGAAACGAGTCGACCCGACTCAGAGTCTTCGCAAATAAAAGACGAACAGATGAAATAGCTCAAAAATTACATGTGTTAAAATCTCACCTTGTACTTTGCACTCGTCGAATAGCTGGTTCTCCACCGGACCGTGTAGAATCGAACCTCCGTCGTCTTCTGGTTCTTTGGGACAGAGTTGTCTGCCCAGATGACCCTCACGGCGTCGTGAGTAAGTGCAACAGCCTGGACACCTACTGGTGGGAGCATGGGGGTGGAGATATCTGGGACTGAGGTAGGGAAATCATCAAGCAAAGGATAAAAATCAACCTCTAATGGATCAATGGGGTCTGGGTGCACGCGGCACCACATGAGCATTCCAAATTAAATGAATAGGTAAGTTAAACAGAAAACAAAAGAAAACAAAACACAAACAGCCACCAAGGGGCACACGTCATGATGGGTTAAATGCATGGCATTAATGAGGAGGAGGAACAGGAGGAGAACAGAAAGAAAGGCATTAATGCAAAATGAGAACGCATCAGTAACACCTCAGTTACATCACTACAACAAAACTAGCCGGCGCTACTTTTCACGACTTGTTTAATTAGTTGTGTTTTCTTCACACGAGATGAAGTCGATGCAGAGTCTCTCCTTAAAATGATTTACATCGCTTTAAAAAAACTAGATGACTTAAATGACACATTATTGGAAACATCTGCAAAGTGGAGGGGGTGTCACCTTCCAACCTGATTTACAGACAGGATATAATCTCACCTGTGTAGGAGTTCATGATGTTTTTCTCTTTCAGGCTTTTTTGTCATTTTAGGCTCTTGAAAGGAACATATTCTGCGTCTCCTTAAACATTTGTCAGACAAAACAGAACAGAATTTCCCTGCTGAGGTGAAGATCTTGCAACTGGTGGTTTAATACTCCCAGTGTGACTCCCAGACATGGGTACATGGACCATTTCTCCTTAGTTTAAATACCTCTGTCCTCCTTGGAGCGCCCACTCAACGTCTGGCCTACCTTGTAAAACTCCACTCACGGACTCGTTACTTACCAGTTGTGATTTTTCTAAATCCAATTTCAAAACGCAGTGCACCAAAAGCACGCCAAAAGGTTAGTGGTTTTTTAATTATTTCCCCCCTCCCCAAAACAATGTGTTAATTAATTAATCAAAGCGTAAATGGCTCTGGTTTCCTCGCTGACAGTTGCTACAGTTTACAGCAATTCCAGGTCCTGACGTTCTTTGATCATTCTTGTTTTACCGTTTTCTAATTCATTATTCAGAACTTTGGGAGGTCGCCGTCTTCAGAAGGAAAAAACAGAGACAAGGATGTTTAAAATGTACGATAAGCCATTAGGTTCCACCTGCTTCTTTTGTCGCTTCTTTCATCCAAAGCTGCTTTTTAAGTTGGAACATGAGCACTGAAGGAAACGAGGTGACCCCGTTTTTGTTGTAGTGATCCACAACTTTCCAAATCATCTTTTTTCTGCCCAATCCTGGTGAATCGAGCTTCTGCAAGTTGAAAGGAAACGGTTTCTTTTCCTGAAGAACTGGCTCTAAGCTTTGGAATGTGAGCAATACCTGTTGGTTTTATTTTTACAAACTGACGACGGAAGTTAATATGACTTGAGCGGAGTTGATACTTTAACAAATCCTGAATTCTTTTCTCCTTCCCCTCCCACACTGAAAACCCAACTCCTGCCGTAGAGGAGATTACGGAAAGAGCCTGGGTTTCGCAAAATAAATGGTCAGACTCCATCAATATAATTCAGCTTCCGAAACACGTCCCCACTGACCTGAGGAAGAGGGAAATGTCTCTAATCCACCGGCGGCTGAAAATAGGTCCCGAAATAATTCCTCCATTTCCCACCCAAGTTTTTGCTTTTATTTACGTGTGGACATCTGTCATTTGGAATTTGCAGTCTCTTGCTAGAAAAATAGTTTCTTGCCCTCTTTGGAGTTGTTTTTGCACGTTGTATAATGGAGTTGGAGTTGTATAATGCACGTTATACAACTTCAGTTTGGACACCGTATCTGCATGAACAGACACCAAAGCCAGAGTTTTGGGGTTTTTTTTCGCACCCGCGGCACGCCAGCTTGGGGAACACAGTTCCTGTGCTTTGCTGTTTTGCTAAAAGCCTTTTTTTGAGATGTTCCTCCGTGAAGCGGCTCCTTTCCGAGGCTGCGTCGCGCGGGTTGGACACTCCAGGTACGGACATTTCTCAGCAAGGACAGAGAAGCACCGAGTTGAACTGCTCACGGACGGTCACCAGGACACTCCAACCAAACACAGCCCAAGCCTGAATTACCTTTTTCACACCTGGATATATTTTTGTTTATCAGAGATTATACAGAAACATAAAATCAAACCCCACAGGCCAGCCGGGCGATTTTTAAATAGGATCGACACGGAACAAATAAACTTAAAAATCGAAGTATATACAGATCCTGAGGCAAACTCACTGCAAAAAGATATCCCAAGACACACACTCTGCAAGAATGACCTCTGGAGACTCCAGACAAGAAGAAAGATTAATAATTTTGAGCCAGAAGTTCCCAGCCACTTATATCTAATATATCTACATCTAATGCAGCTTGTTACAGTTGCCCTTGATCGTGCAATTAATCTCTTTTTTTTTTCCTGACTTTCCAAGATTTCTTATGGGAATACTTCACAAAACCACATGGAGAAAAGCTGGTTTTTTCCCTTGCAGAGCCACGCAAGTGCCATTTGGTGGATTTGTCCCTGGCGCTCCACCCAAGCCAGCGTCAGCGACGGGTTTGCTCTCAGTGACGCAGCTCCGAACACCATGGGTGAAACACGAGGGAAAAACCTTCACCAAATGATGGTGGCACTCCAGAGGAAAAAGAAATTATATATATATATATACACACACATTTTTTTCTCTGTTTTGGTTTTTTAACAGTCCCAGCTGCACATGAGCGATTGCAGAAAAACCAGCCTGGACGACAGCGCTATGCGAATAATTCTGATTTTCTAACGTTCTTAGCATCCCGGCGATGCAAAAAATAGCTGCCTAGAAGCACCCTGCTCCATTATTGCTGGGTAATCCCTTCTGTGAGCCTTATCCTGCCGGGAAAATCTTATCGGAATATTCCTTCACCTTTCGCAACCCCTCTCCGTGCTTCTATAAACGCGCATGATGACAGTGTGTTACTCGCTAATTCATTTTAATTTAAACTGCTTTAAAAACGAAGGCAGCACAAATAATTCCATCTGGGCTTAATTCGGCAAAGCTATTTGCCGTTATTCGGCCCCGATCTTTAAATATTTAAAGTGTTTGGGAGTCATGCTTCTCCCAAGGCAACCCGCACCAAAGAGCAAGCACTTGTGAGCATCCAATTAAATTTATCCAGCCAACTTCTGGAAAGGGTAAATAATTCATTCCACCTGTTTAGTTAGAATAAAGTGGAGAAATGAAGCTGATTTATTCTAGCAGGGACCTGGAGGTTGCGGAGCTCTTGTGTTGCCTTGACCAAGGATGTTTTGCTCAATGCAAAGGCTCATGTTGGCTGATGGGAGCAGATAATGACCCGGCGCTTGCGACTCACCTGTCATGGACCTGGTGGTGGCACTTTCGTAGAGCGGGACCCCTTCGCCCGCGTTGTTAAAGGCCTTCAAGGAGATCACGTAATGCGAACTCGGCTCTGCAGGAGGAAACAAATAAGGCAAAACAAAGCACAGGCCGTTAAAGTCAGATGTGGGATGCGGAACGGATGAGCGCTTTCCTGAAAAACAAGAAAAAGGAGAATGAAGTTCAGTTCCTTCCTTTCCTTTCCTTTCCTTTCCTTTCCTTTCCTTTCCTTTCCTTTCCTTTCCTTTCCTTTCCTTTCCCTTCCCTTCCCTTCCCTTCCCAAGCTTTATCTGTCTCAGTCTCCTGGTGTTATCTTAGAATCCTGGAATCATTTTGGGTTGGAAAAGACCCTCAAGATCATCGAGTCCAACCGTTACCCCACCCCTGGCACTGACCCGTGTCCCTGAGAACCTCATCTCCGTGTATTTTCAACCCCTCCAGGGATGGTGACTCCACCGCTGCCCTGGGCAGCCTGTTCCAATGTCCCACAGCCCTTTGGGGAAGAAATTGCTCCCCAGATCCAACCTCAACCTCCCCTGGCGCAACTCGAGGCCGTTTCTTTGTGTCCCTGTCTCCCCTCAGCTCCTGTTCTCCAGCTGAACCCCCAGCTCCCTCAGCCGCTCCCATCACCCTTGTGCTCCAGCCCCTTCCCCAGCTCCGTTCCCTTCTCTCAACTCGCTCCAGCTCCTCAGTATCCTTCTTCATCCGTAGTGAGCTCAAGTTCTCCAACGCCGGACCCAACTTTGTGCATCAACCACTCCTCCTGCCCCACCGCTGAGCTCCGAGGAGGCATCTGACCCCACGCGGCCCCTCCCGAGGACACGACGCTGCCCTGGGGACCACGTGGGAGGAGACGGTTGAGGGTCACCACGACGTGTTGCGTTGAGATCCTGAAATTCCCAGCGGGGAATCGCAGATGTCCAACTCTCCAGCGCTGCTTGGAGAGAACTCAGAAGAGTTTGGGTTGGAGGGACCTTCCAAGCTCATCCAGGGACATCTTCACCAGCTCAGGTTGCTCAGAGCCCCGTCCAGCCTGGCCTGGGATGTCTCCAGGGATGCTGAGCAAAAAAACCTCCCTCCTTATTTTCTGGATACGAGAATTACCTCAGTAATAGCCATTTTACCACCTTTTACCTCACGGGACCTGCCTCCTAAAAGTACTTTGCAGAAAAATTACAAAAGTTTCTATGTCTGGAGACATTTATTAACCTGACATTGCCAAAGACCTGCTGCAAAATCACGTATTTCATCTACGTTAACACCAAATCAGCTCGGCGCGATTACTACTGTTACAGTGAATTTCAAATGAGTAAATAATGTTTAAGTACTTAGTGCGTATTGTTACTAATACCCTTTCCACCCACGTATTTTGTACGTAATTTTATGGCCAGAAGGAACAGTGACATTTGTTTAATATTCAGGTGACTTCTCTGCTTCTGTCACAAAAGAGCTAAACTTCAAAAATTGCCAAATGACTGACTGGTGCATTAATAACTCCCTGCGCTAAGTATTACACAGTTATTAATTCAGTCGGTACTCACCGTAATATCATTAGTCATAAGGAAATTATTTTGTATTCACAGAGATGTGGTATATATTTTCATATGATTTCCACTCTATATTAGCATACTACTTATAATTTCTAATTTAGCTAAGTGTTGTAACTCTCCAGATTCCACATGAAGGTTTATTTATTGAGACACAAAGTCACTACTTAGCTGAGAGTTTAATAATGTCACATTTGGTAGTTTCTGCAGAAAAAAATGAAATTTATATGCACAGTCTAGACCGACTCCATTTCTTCTTTCGACTGATGTCCCGGCTGTTGTGTCTATTTAGGTGTCTTGAATAACATCTGGCAGGGATGCAAAGGGTTAATACAGACCATTCCCTAGGGAAATGCAGGAAAATATACCAAAACCCGAAGTTTTAGGGCTTTGAGATGTAGCAGGTATTTGCTATTACCAGCGGGGAACTCGGTGACTATATTGAAGAGGACATTTAGAGAGTGTAGAACGATTAATTCCATGTTAAGGTAAGTATTTAAGAAATAAAAGGTGAACCAGCCTCTAAAGGTTGGTAAATATCTCCACATATGGCCAGAGCACAGATGTCTGGACTTCACTTGGCTTACATTTTAAATAACGAGACGTTAGACAGAAACGTCACGCTGAACGCTGATTTTTTTTTAATGTAAAAGATCACTCAAGAAACCTGATTCTAGAAATTACCGTCGAAACCCCCAAAACCCCATAGAACCGTCACCTCTAATCAAAATATATTAAGAATTCCCAACAATGAAGAAGCAAAGTGAGTGATTTACTATTAAGTTGATCCTGAAAAATCTACGCGTGGAAATTGATAAATTAGGTGGGGAAATGTGATAAGTTCAGGGAAAATTTAAAAATGGAGACTATGTGGCACATACTTCATTAAAAGTGCCCATAGAGCACAATATATAGTCCATCAAATTTTATAAATTGAACAGATTGACATATGATTTATGTTTATAACTAGGCTGGGTAAGGTTACATTCGCAAAAATGAGCTAAGATCAGGATGCGATCTGCAGCTTTCTGTCAAAACCACGAAAAATTCAGGTGGTTAATTGGAGCTGCTGCTAAATGGAGCAAGGAATAATTGCTGGAGTCGCCTCTTCGATAAGAAGGAAAAAGGGAATTTGCCACGGAACCGTGTTTGAACACAGTGTTAAAGTTTGGCTTAGTCCAACCCAATGAAACGGTGAAAAAATATTAATATTATCATGCGGCAGACAGTCGCTTTTTGAGCTGCATTGTGTGTTAATAACACTGACGGCGTCAATTTGGGTAAAATGCCACTGACTGGAGTGCAAATGAGGAAAACTTTTTAGTGTAAACCCACTACTAAGTGGAGCAGCGAATGGAGCAGAAGGGTCGTTAGTGCTCCTGGAAAAATGAGCACAAAGAAATAAAGAAATGGGAGCTTTAGAGATGATAGTCCAAGTATCGGTGTTGGTGCGGAACCTGCTCTGGAAATAAAGTTGTGTTCCACAGTTCAACTTCGAAAATAAAAAAGGACGAGAAGTTCAAACTAAGCATGAACACAATTGGTTTCTCTACTAGCAGATGTTACTGGAAAGGAAACAACCAACGAAAAGCAACTCGTTCAAGATATTGCAGTTATTTTCTTCTTTTAGAGGGTAAGATTGTGACATCTCTACAGCTGTTACACGTCTTTTGACAAATGTTGAGTTTTCATGCCGAATTTAAATTCCTCTTTAAACTAGAAATACAAAAGAAATACTTGACAACTAGAGGTGAACTCCTATCCAAGGAAAACTCCTCGCCTTGAACTACAGTGTCGGAAAGAGGGTAACGCACTCGGGCTCGTTTTCCACATCAGCTCATTTCTCTCTCAAATAAAAATTCGTTTTCAAGTCCTCCTCCCATTTCCCATTTTAAAAATTACCTGGAGGTAATTAGAGGAGGGACCTACGAGCGTTCTAGAGGTTGGTAGCCCAGGAGAGTCGAAGCCAAGGTGGGGTCTCCTGATCATCACCGAAACGTTGCTCATCCCATCACACCTACTGTCCTGCACTTCAAAACGTGAATTTCTTCTAAAGCAACGTAGCCAATACAATAAGAAATAAAGGTAAGTCATACGTTCAGTAATCTCCTCCCAACGCCTTTCAGTGGCTTTCCTGATCCAAACCAAAAGCGAAGTAGTTTATTGAGATCTGATCCCTTCTACTCTACTTGAGCATCACTGTGTATCTATGAATACGGTATAATAACTTTTGCTTTTTTCTTTCATTTTTTCCCCCATTACTAAGCCGTTTTTCCCCTTGGGATGGCAGAGACGGGAGTAAGGTGTCCATCATGAGATCATGAGGGGCTGCAGCTTTCCTTTAGACAACGGCCACCAAGATAGCTTGTTGAAGAAGACAATTTCTGACAATATCCTGCAGTAAAAGGACAAGGTGGAAATTGCATTGAGAGAAATTATTCGCGATTAAGGAGAAATCAATATGAGCGTTGTCAAGCAAGGGGCCCAGGGAGGCTGTGGAACACCCAACCTTGTGGTGCTCAGAAAGCTGCGGATGGTGCTGGTGTCACCCAGAGCCACCTGCAAAGCTCCAGCAAGGACTTGGACCACATGGCTCGAGGCTTCTCTTCCGACCTGTGTTATTCGGTGATAATTAACACCTGCTCACACAAAATGATGGGGGCAGAAACCCGGCTTTGATGTCACCGAAAGCAGGTTGGCTCCTCTTTATTAGCAATGAAAGGACTGGAAACGCAAATGCTGGATTTTGTTGTAAGCCGAGTAACTCCGGCAGAAAATGCCCTTTTAAAGGTCTTCGAGAGAATTACGTGTCCGCTCCACATGTCCTGCCATTGCCACCGATGCTGAAAGACCCTCTGAACGGCAAAAAACCCATAGTTCACAATTAGCTCAAAAAGCAACTGGAGAACAACCTCATTTACTCCCATCTGGGTTTGCAAAAACATCACACCTGGTAAATGATAGCACCAGGATCGGTTCCTAGACCTGGTAACACCAGATTAGAAGGGAAAAATAATCTCTTGATAGGACAAACGTCAAACTGAAGTATAAACCCTGCGGACAAGGGTCATCGAATTGCGAGGAATCAAGAGAGACAAGCGCTTCCCACAATCACAGATGGTTCCCAGGCAAATTGGAACCGCCCCACACGCATTAAAAGCCCAAAACACGGTTTATAATAAAGTTTTCAACCAGAAGTGCCACAACGAAGCCCAAAGCCTGAGGTCATTTGGCCTCCTCTGTGCAGAAATTACCATCATCCCAAAAACAACTATACATATTCCACTAGAATAGACTTCCACGGTGAAATTCTCCAAATGAGCATCTCCTATGTTGCCAGTTAGAGAGAAACACTTTTATTTTATTCCTTCTCGGCACTTTGTACACGAGCAACCGCTGCATTTCAGGGGTGGGTGAGGAGATAAGTTCTGTGATGTCCTTGCATCGGACGTATCAGGTAAATTGGAAAAGAGTCCCCATCAGAAAGGCTAAAAATGGGTAATAAAGAGCTCACGATCGCTCTCAATAAAACAAGAGACCTACCAGTGAATTATCCTTTCTCTAACACAACAGAACTAGCGTATATTTACATCTGGTAAACAAGCTGTAATAACAGAGAAGAGCTTTGTTTGATGAAGTTAAGCTTATCGAATGCTGTAAAATTCAAAAATGCATTTTCCAAAGTTACAGAGGACGGGCCTAATATCTTTGGGGTGAACACGAAGCACAAAATCTAAGTTTTGGAAATTTAGCATATTTTTCTTTCATGCTAAAGGGTTTCATTCAGTGTTTAAGCAAAGTCAGGTAAATAATGTGGTTTTTAAGCATCAGGAGTACTAGTATTTCCTGAAAATCGATTCCTTCTGTTTAGGATCCTGGAGGGTAACGTAGATTTTGCTGATTGAGGCCTCCAAATCCGAAACTTGTGTCCTGCGAAAATTCCCACCTGACTGTTACAACCTTCTTTAGAAAAAACAAAACCAACACATTTGTTTTGAGAGCGAATATCGAGAAGAGTGGAAACTCAACTGCACATCTGCAGTACGTCACAAACTTCTCAAGAAATGATGGACAAGTCACTGTTTTTTGTGTGTCTTCAGTCCCCGTGGTATTAACTTTATTTTTTTTTTTTCTATTTCCTTTAGTCTTTTGCCCGTAAAGCCTTTGAAGTAGAGTCTCACAATATGTTTCTATCTTAACTAGATAACGAAACCCCGATCTCCTCTCGAACCTCTGGGCGCTACCGTAGCACGAACAGTAAAGATATGTTAATACTTCGACGTGCTGAAAATATTTCCTCTAGTTAATTGAGAATTGTCCCCGAGGAGCGCAGCTCTGCCCATCTGCTTCACAGAGATGTGAGGGATGAGGGACAGAGGGGGTCCGACACATCTACATTTCAAACGAATACAACCTAACCCAGAATTTTTAATCCCACCTTGCCGTTGAATCTCTTACAGTTGTTGAGGGCACGTCCCAGCTCTTTGGATGATCAACTCGGGCTCCGGTCGTCTCCTGAATATTTGGTTAGGTGGCAATACCTGAGGCTTTGTCTTGATCTACTGCGGTGTGGAGCTCCAGCAACGGCCTTCAACAGTTGGACCTCCTTGTCTTGTGTCCCTGGCAAGACATGTCCCAGAGAACCATCCGAGAAGTCAACAGAGACCTACCCCACAGCCATGGTGTCTTTGGGTGGGTGAACCATGTAATGTAGGGAGGAGATAGAATCACAGAATCATTTGGCTGGAAGAGACCCTCAAGATCATGGAGTCCAACCATGGCATCAAACCACGTCCCTGAGCAGCTCATCTCCGCGTCTGTCCAGCCCCTCCAGGGATGGTGACTCCACCACTGCCCTGGGCAGCCTGTTCCAATGCCCGACGACCCTTTCCGGGAAGAAATTTTTTCCTCATGTCCCACCTAAACCTCCCTTGGTGCAACTTGAGGCCATTCAAGACGTGACCCTGCAGTGAACCGGTGAAGGTCATGGCACCAAAATGTCTTGCTGCAGCTGGATGACAAAAGATGTGCCTCACTGTTCTGGGGGTGCCTTTATATTTATAGGTACTCAGGCTGATTGTGGAAATATTTAACTTCTAAAACACAAGGGGAAGTGTTTAACGGACCAAAGAGAATTTATAATGAGAACCCGTTAAGTGCTTTTAGTTTAATGCAGTCCAGGAGACGAACAGCAAATCCATATTTAGTTATTTTTAAGATGTCATCTCATCATATATCATGCCTGCGTGCTGATTTCTCTTGTGAGCTATGTCCTGTGTGCATTATATTATAACAAAGTGTGCAGGGCTTTTTTTTTCCTTAAGCAAAGGCTGTAACTTGAGCCTGCTTAGAAACAGGTCTGGTCTCCTGCGGAGATGTGAACCTTTCCAACTCCCGCCGTGCATCGCAAGCTCAGTGCACGTCGTGTCGGCCGGGATGCGAAAGAACCACCGAAAAAATCCCCGCGCGCATCACAGACATTTGTTATTGATGTTACGAATGCAGCCAAACTCCGGAAAAAGGCAAGGAGCGCAGCAGAAAATGAAGTGTAAGACATATGGACAAATGAATAAAAAATGAAGAGATGTGACTCGAGACGCCTCCCGACATGGGGGGAAAAGGCCATTAATGCACCGGGAGGGTTAACCTGTGTGTGGGCAAGGTTTTTTCAGGCACAAAAAATAACAATGAAAGCTGCACCATGAGCAGAGGTCGCGTTTTCCTTTGCAAAAAAATAAGCCTTTCATCCAAGCAAATGCACATCCATCAACCCAGGTCACTTGGCTGTTCCGATCTCCCCGGCATCCGCGACTGAGATATCAGGAAGACTCGAGAAGGCAAAGCACAGGCTCGTATCCACCCTCTTCCCTGAAAAAATAAGCCTTGAAAAAAAGCTTCATTTTTTTTTCTTGATGAATGAATATAAAGAAATAAAATATTCTTGGCTAGCTGTATCATTTATATTCTAATTTGGGATTAAGAGTTACTCTTAGGCTTTCTGTTCTTTACCAACAAAGGAGATAAATATTCAGCTCTTTTCTTCCATCTGTTGTCAATAGATCTGCAACATTTTAACTGTTTAGCTGGTTTTTACAGCAGAGAACTGAGGCATAAACAAACTAAAATGCCTTATAGAAAGTGAGCTGGAGCAAAGCATATGAGCAGATTTCTACACGCAGGCTAAAATTCATTTTAACACACAGAAACTCTTAAAATCCACCCAATATCTGATTCGGGGAGTTACGCAAGTTCTGTTGGTAACGTAGATAGCGCGTGGATCGCAAACTGACCCTTTGCTTGGGAGCAATTTCTCTATAATCTTCAGGCACGACTAAGTCGGGGGGGAAATGAAAGAAAATTGTTGCATGAAGTATCAGCAGAAATGGCAGATGCGTTAAATGACGGTTGGTTTTCAAAGCAAGAAAGAAAATGAACAGTCCCTGGAGTCTCCAAGTGCCTTTACTTGCTAGTGTTGTGCTTTAATGTGATCTAGGAGGGAAACAGTGAGATGCATAAAATTTCACATATTTTTGTTTGATTTTCGCTGCTCCATTTTGTATTAAAAATGCAAAGGGAAGAAAACAACCCCAAACTACATTAAAAACCTTTTCTGTTCCCTTTCATGTCTTTGTTATAATCCACAACTGTCATCTGCAAAGATTAAAGAAAATGAAGAACCTTCTTTCTCTCTCTTTGCAATAAAACAAAATGCTTTTTCGCCTCATCTACGCACAAGGGTCAAATTTAATCTGATCCGCAGTTAAGATGAAGGGGAACTTGATGGAAGCCTTTGTGTGTGTGTTTGTTAAAATATAAATTCAGATCTAAACCCTTTATCTTCATTTCTTGTCGCTTGTAATTGTCAATATATATTTTTTTTTAAGTTTTGTTCCTTGAATAAGGCAGGGATCTGCCATACGGAGCCCCTCGCATCAGTCCATATAGACCCTCCAGCATTATAAAATGACTTACTGGTGTGAGTTATTAACACCTGCTTATTATTCATATGGTAGCTCTAATTCTCCAAACTACTAATTAAGCAGAAATGCTTCACATCCATTAGATTTTTCTCTTCGGAGCCGAACATTTTCAGATGTGCGGAGCTTCAGGCTTTACGGGAGGAGAGGGAGTAACTTTGAAAAGTCTTTGCTAGATTTTGCTGCATATTTCGCTTTCATTGCTGGGCCAGGAGGATCAAAGGTTCACGTTAAAAAGAGACATGAAAATAAAGATTTCAAGCCGCGCACTCCTGCTTCCCAATCAAAGTCTTTCGAGAGGGCGCGTACGAATTCCTGTGCGCTCGGGGGGACGAATGTGGCTTTTTCTTTAGGTCGCCTAACGGCAACTGTACTTAAAAACCCTTTATAAAATGACACCTTGTTCTTGTGTTCTCACATATGTAAGGGGAGGGGAAGGGATGTGCTTGGAAGAAGAAAGTCCACGTTTCCGCGAGACACTGGAATTCGGTACGGCCTTCCCATCATATTTAGCTTTGAAATGGTTCGAATACCTGTAAAATAGTCATTTTTATGCACATTTTCTCATGGAAAGACTTTGGGCATTTTAAAGATGGAAGCATTATGATGGTTGCCAGAGGAATTACTTCCCCTGCTTAGATAAAAACTGAGCCTCAGATTTTCAAATCTGCATCTCAATTGGTCATCGTCTGGGCCTACTTAGGCCCAGTCTACTCTTATTCCAGTAAGTTGTTAAAATATCCCAGAACGAGTTCTCAAAATGTCCAAAACCGACATAATAATGTTGCTAACATACTGGAACACACTACAATAAAGTTCCCCTGTTTCATTTTTCCAACGCATTAATGAAAACCACAGTGTTATGACCTACTCCACGTTCTATGCAAATTACTACAGCTCCTGTGGTGTTTCAGATATTTTGAGGTTTATGTCTGCAGAATCTCCTTGGCATGCTTCTTGCCTTTTCTCTTAAAACTTTTATTTCATGGGTAAGCTTTAACACAAAGATGAGCCCAGGCAGTTCATTACCGCGCTTAACGCCTTCTGGCTTGGATCAGGACAGAAATCGTTATTTCTTACGCGTAAAAAATCAGAATTGGCACCTGCAAATTCTCCAATACTGCTAAACCCACCGTTAACCAGCCGATAAGCCTGCCGTTTATAATCACAAGCAAAGAATTCAAAAAATATATTAAAAAATAAAAAAGGAAAACGAAGCGGCTCAGTAGCAGCGGGTCTACTTGTTAGAATTTTTCGGTCAAGTACCAATTTTGCTGTCATGGATGAGAGCGGGGACGCTCGCTCCTGAAATTTATGAGACTGACATCAAATACCTTTCATACACTGCGGAAAGAAAATACAGCAAATTCTTCACTGACAAAACTGAAGTCTCCGGATATTCTTATATTCTCCTGCACCTGTGGAGAGCATCTCTGGGGCAATAGGACCACTCAGTCAGGAGAAAATCACTCTATTTAATTCATTCTAGAGGACAAGTGTTACCTCTATATAGCTGTATTCAAGATGATCATCACGCAGAATAAAGTTCTCCATCACTATTATGAAAGACCGAGTACTTTTCTTCATGTTTTTCAAGTGATTTATTCAGCGTACAGCTCAGCCAAGGGCTGTAACAGCTTGAGCCCGTATTTTCAAAGGTTTGCTTGGAGGAAATCATCAATTAAGGACCTGAAATGCGATGTAAAGCCGCCACACGACACATGCGTATCAGTGTTACATTGGCATTATCGAGAGGGAAGGAATTAAAAAGCTGGGCACTCCAAAGCGGGGAGGTCTCCATCCTTCCCCATGGGTGACCCACTAGAGGAGATTGTCCATCGCTTCCAAGCCTTGGACTTTCAAGCAGAGTTTTCAAAGTATTTAGGATTACAAAGGTGCACTGAAGCGTCTAATAGGATTTGAGAAGAGACTTTGATATCTGACTTCCATCCAAAACCGCTAAGTACTAGACGAAGCATTTTTCATTGATTGTTAGCAGCAGATTGAAGGCGCAAAGATGTTCGGAATTTCGTCATTGGCTCTAGAATGGAGAATCCTGGTGTGTAACAATGCAATGGCACAGCTAAGTTGCAACTACGGACACCGACCATGGTCAATGGGAACAAAAGATCAGAGGATGGAGCTATTAATGGGCTGAGCTATCCTTACTCTTGTTTTCTCCTGCTTGACGGACTGGAGAAGGAACACGGGCTGATACGGCTCAAACTCGGGTGACTCAGTTGAACATCTGAAGTTGGGTAAAACAAATAAATAGTCTAGATTGTAGGTCAGAGTATTTATCCTTATTTCTGTCCTATCACAAAGGGTTTCACATACCACGACCATCTTCTCTAGGACCTGGCTGCAGAGAAGATAAATAGTCCTGAGCTTAAAGCATGAGCTACGTTTTGTTTCAGACTCTTCCTCAACTTTGCTTTACGATACTAGGAAGCTATTTAAGATTAGGTTTGAGAATGATAGAATTTAGCATAAAAATACAAATCACAACAAATTACGGTGTTTCCAGACGCGTGTAACAGTCCTACCCACCCATCCCTATCCGTAGGGTGTGCGCGTTGGTGGCCAACCAAGACCCATGGTTGCACGAACAAGTTAGGGAAGGAGGGATAAAACCCGCACAAATATCAAAAAAAGAAACCGTAGTCTTAAATATCCAACGAGCTGGAATTACTACAGCAATCCCATATCTAAGGCGGGGACCGTGCAGGAATTTCCACAGCAAGGGAAAAAAACCCATGGACCGGCCCAAAGGCCGTCAGCTCCCACCTTCAACACCCACGCACATCCTTCTCCTCAACCTCTCGACTGGAAGGTCGTCGGAAAAACGTCCAAGAGGTTTCACAGAAAATTTTACAACGGGTAGGGTAAGTCCACATAACGTCTACGAAATATTTGTTCCCCCAGCAACCTTCTTGAAAACAGTATTTCCACTAGGAAAAGAATTCTGTCACATTATTTTGCGCAATTTTCTTGTAGCTGTTTCTAATAAAGTGGGTGAATAATGTAGGAAGCGTTGGCAATTGTTCTAATTTTTTAAAAGCTTTCTCTGGGCCCTTGGTCACATCCCTGCGAGCTTCATTTCCTGTGGATATTTAAATGATGGGATTTAATTAGTACAATTACGCAGGGAAGTTGATTTTCCAAGTCGTACATGTGAATTGTACATTTTGAATATCCGCAATCAAACTCAAAAATGTACAATGAAAAGATACTTTTCATTTGAATAGTTAAGAACTTTGACGAAACCTCAGTCTGTTGGAGGGTGTTCAGCAAGACAAACTAACCCTGATTTCTGCGACCACATTATTTGCAAGTAAATATTCGATACGGTCACAACAGTTTCTTGACATTTTTTAGATGTCTGAGTGTTACTTTGGTAATTAAAGTATATTAGCGAAACATCCTTTTAATCCACAGAAATAGTTCTAAAAGATTTGGTATCCAGCAAGTTGTTCCCAGTGTATTTTCCACCTGGTGGTAGCAGCTATAAGAGGTTTTATGGGCAAATATATTCACTGGTCATTGAATACTTGAAGGAAAACAAACATGAAAGCTTCACAAACCCCAAGACATTTCTCCAGTTGTTAATCAAGACACTTTTAGTGAGAGCCGACCATTTGGAACTCTATAAAATTGACCTTTTGGGCATCTCTGTAGTTTTTGCCAAAGCACAGTGGCTTAGACACATCTCTCCATATAATTTTCTTTTCTAGTACTTCTGGGTCAACAGTGGCCAAAGACTCAACTTGAAAACTCATTAAAGCTAGGAAACAACTTAAAATAGGCTGGGGAGAATTTAAATCCCTTTCGGAATTAAAAAAAGGAACACTTCGCATTTAATCCTGACCATTAGTTATTAGACGCACACATTCATTAGTAAGAGCTTTTATCTTTATATTCCACAAAATTTCTTCCACGGTCCAGTCAGACATCTTTTCATTTCGCATAACAACTTCACACTTGCACTAAACATTATCAAATCTGCTTTTTTCGGTAGAACCCACTGAATATTTGGGAAAGTTTAAGCTGGCTCTTGGCAAATACCTCCGTCATAAAATAGATATCTGGACATAGAGAAGCTGTTTGATGAAGTCACAGTAAAACCAGTTTATTCCACTCCTCGGGTTTCCCCAAGGAAAGAGCAAAAAGGTTGGACGATGCAGTTTCAGGGTGCTATAAAATACCAATTCCAAAGAAAAGCATCCCCAGGTATTTTCAGTCCCATAAAATTGAGACAACTGGCCCACTTGTGCACCCCTAATGCACCAGGTTAACGAATCTCCCTGTAATATCTGATCCTTCCCAGATTACTAAGCAGAAAACTTACCTGGAATAAAAGTGGTAAAGAAGAAATGACAAGGAAACCATTAAACTCGTGCACTTTCCTTAAATTTTGAACTGGTTTCCCAGCGCCAGGCAAATGATCCATCACCACGGGAAGGATCCAGGTCCCTGTGTCCCTTGCTGAGAATTTCAATGAAGCGTCACAGAGACCATGCCATGAATAATGAATAATGAATAACCACCTCTCTTGGCGTCATTTTGACAGACACAAAATGGGATTTTTCCATTAAATTCCATCCTGGGGAATAACATCTTTAGGTCCAGCTCTCTGCGCAAGTGGGAGTCAGGATTAGGAGGACATGACTTAATAAGACCGATGGATAAAATGAGCATTTGATCAAAGAGATTTGACATATTGGAGAGTATCCGGAGTTTTGAAGGTAAGAACAAATGTAAAATAGAATGCGGAACCAGCCTAAGCAAGCGACATATAGCCTGAAAATAAACCTACGAAACCAGCGTCATGCCAGAGGAACCTCTTTTCACGTCTTCATGGAATGAAATGAAGGAAAGCAACGCCTTACCCAAGTTTTCAATGGAATAATAGCGCTGTTTGCTGTCCACCCGCACCGTCTCGGCGTAGGGGCTGCCGACGCCGTAGCCGATGATGTACCCGCGGATGACGATGTTGGGGTTGAGCGGCGGCGTCCAACTCATGACGATGCTCGTGGTCAAGGGTCTGACGTGAAGAGAACTTGGCTGGTCAGGAACTTGAGATTCTGCGATTCGAAAAAATAAGAAAAGAAAAAAAAAAAAGAGAAAAGCGTCAATTAATATTCTATTCCGTGTCTGAGTTTAGATTGAAGTATTTGACCAAAAAAGCGCCAGAGTTACATGCAGAGCTTACATGCAATTCCATTGCTGAGCTACGTCCGAGAGCGCTGATATTCTGTTCTACACAGAACATCTGGTGTTTGCCACCCTGAGCATAAGGGGGCCAGAAAGATTAAAAATGATGCAGGAAAACGAAAGCTGACCTGCAAGAGAATTTTCAGTAGGACAACTTTTCCATTCCCTGCTCTGCTTACGAGTTCAGCAGGATCCTGACAGCTCAGTTGTCTTTGTGCTCATAGATTATTTAGCAGAATTTGACTTTTTTAATAGATACACTAGTATATTCTGGCACTAATCTGTCTCTTTCCCACGAAAACAATTAGTGAATTTTAACCCTTGCACATGCACATCTCGCTTTGAAGCCGCTTTAAGTCAATACACCAACATTTTGTAAATGAAATTACGGAACGACGTCTTTTATTTACAGCTATTCCCGGGCAAAATTCATTACTTTAAGTAGTAATTAATCACGCGCAGTCTATTTGCCTTCTCCAAGCCTAATTTTTCTGTGAAGGTTAGAGGAGTAAATGCCTTTTGTTTGAGTTTACCCAATAACTACCATATCACAAGTCTCTCCAGAGGAGCCGCACAGTAACTTGTCTTTTTGAGAGCAGAAAGAGACAAATCACTATTTTTCCCCAATAAAAAGGCTTGCGATATAATAGAGGAAAGCTTCTAAGGAAGGCAACAAGGACAGAAAGGTAGAAAAGATAGGAATAATATAGAATGATGTAAACTCCAACAAAAGACACTTCCCAGTTGTGAAGCATTCCCACTGTAAACCTTGGAAAAGGTAATAAAAAAAGCAGAATTAACACTTGTCCTTGGGATTTTACGTGTTTTCTTACAGACACGTTAGAGCGCTTTGAAAACCTGTTGCGCCTTTGGGGAAATCTCATTAGTACCGTAACCGTCTGAAACACCCAGCAAATTTATCAAATTCGACGTCTTAAAATTTCAGCTTCTTAAAACAGCGAAGCGTGGGTCTGGTTTTAAAAAAATAATTTAAAAAAAAAAAAAAAAAATCAAAGAAAACTCACTGCAAAGTCGCTCCTCACAAAAAGAAGAACCAGATTGCACCAGGTTAAGTTGCCATTTCCCCCCAACTCCACTCCCAAACTTTGATTTAATGCAGAAGTTAAAGTTACTCGGGCAGCTATTCCTGAACCGGGCTGTTTGAAAAACAAACGACAGAAGCATTTCTTATAAGCCCCGCAGATAAAAATCACAATTTCACGCCTTGAAATGAGAAGCTGGATAACGTCGCAACACCGCGATTCCTCAAACTTCCTCAGCGGCGCAATTCCCAGCCGATCAGAGCGTCCAAAAAACTGATTTGCCTTCGAATAATGATTTTTACGTCTGACACAACACAGGGATTTCAATTGCAGTACAGATACCTCTAGGCAGCCGTTTGGGTTCAAACTACTTTATTCAAACATTTCGTATTCTTTATTTCAAACACAGAGATGCAATTCATGCGTTGCGGAGCAAAATCACAGCTCCTTGTTTCGAGAAGCAAAAGGCACTTTAACTTCTTGGACCCGACTTGTGAATTAAATTGCTGAAATGAAGCTGGAGTGAATATTTGTGAATTATTTTTTGAATATTAAAGTTTCATAAATGCAGAGCTATTTTAATTTTTTTTTTTTAATTCGACTTTCTATCTATATAAAGCAGTTTAATTACATTTTAATTAGCTTTATTTTCAAGCATTTTCTGGAAAAAAAACATTTTTCTCATTCTGAAAAAGCTCCAAATGTTATAATTTGTGGCATGGATTTCACAACCCAAAGTGCAAAGTTAAATGTGAGAAACAACTCTTTTTTTTTTTTTCCTCTGAAACAAAGTTTTTTCTGGTTCTTTTTACAACAAAGCATGTTTTCCATAGCAAGGAGTTCCGCTGAAGATCACACACAGCCAAACATCTCCATCCATCAGTTCTTCAGGAATCCGGAGCATCCACCCTTTGCGTGGTGTCCTGCTGATTTTTCGGTGTCCCGAATATCCACAAGTAAAATTCTTCCGCAAAATTGTAGCTCATATTTCTGCTTTCTTCGTCAGGCCGTTCCCTTGCGGTTCTACATCAATACATCTACTCATGTATCTCCTGGGCTTGAACGTGACGCCAGAACTACTTCCGAGAAGCAACCTCGAGATCCCGTTCTCCTGCAAGAAGCGCCAAATGACTTCGTCGTCTTATACCCCAAACGAGCCCAATTTACAGTCTCTCTCTTAACTACACCAAGAGTTTATAATTTTCCTCTCGAGTGAGGACATCTTTGGGTACTTGTAAATAAATTCGGTGCTCCAACACATGAGCTGTGGACATCGGCCAGCCCCACAGACCAGCGCCTGGCACGTCGGAGGAGACTTCTCAGGAGATGTGCCCATGAACCTGGATTTCTTGGTGTTGCGTTTCTTAATCTCTTCCCTCATGGACAATGAGGTTCCCAAGAACTGAAATATGAAGGTCCGTGTCACTGCCTGGTGGGACATCTCCTGGGATGCCCCATGGATGCTGAAGGTCTATGTCACTGCGTGGCGGGACATATCCTGAGACGTCCCATGGAACCTGAAGGTCCGTGTCACTGCCTGGTGGGACATCTGAGATGCTCCATGGATGCTGAAGGTCTATGTCACTGCGTGGCGGGACATATCCTGAGATGTCCCATGGAACCTGAAGGTTCGTGTCACTGCCTGGTGGGACATCTGAGATGTTCCATGGATGCTGAAGGTCCATGTCACTGCGTGGTGGGACATCTCCTGGGATGCCCCATGGAAGCTGAAGGTCTATGTCACTGCCTGGTGGGACATCTCCTGAGACATCCCATGGAACCTGAAGGTCTATGTCACTGCGTGGCAGGACATATCCTGAGATGTCCCATGGAACCTGAAGGTCCATGTCACTGCCTGGTGGGACATCTGAGAAGCTCCATGGATGCTGAAGGTCCATGTCACTGCGTGGTGGGACATCTCTTGGGATGCCCCATGGAAGCTGAAGGTCTATGTCACTGCGTGGTGGGACATCTCCTGAGACGTCCCATAGAACCTGAAGGTCTATGTCACTGCGTGGCAGGACATATCCTGAGATGTCCCATGGAACCTGAAGGTCCGTGTCACTGCCTGGTGGGACATCTGAGAAGCTCCATGGATGCTGAAGGTCCACGTCACTGCGCGGTGGGACGTCTCCTCCTGGGATGCCGCATCTGCTCCCATGTGCCCGAGTCCTTCGCTGTGTTTCTACATGATGGTTTGAGACCCACGTCTTCCATCCAGGGAACACCACACTCAGTGCTACTCAAAGGTCTCTAATTCCGCTGGCGAGCTTGAAAAACGCTTCACATTTGGGTCGCTTTCGCAATTTTCTCAGACAGTCAAAGATGTACGTTTGACGAAGGGTCGTTCTTATTCATGCCATTTTGTTCGCTTATTCCCCCAATCACTTTTCAGTCTAGATTACAATATAATAAGAGTTGAGCTTGTCGAGCTAAGTTAGAGCTGAAGCTGAATTGTATCACTATCTAATACGTGTAACAGCTTCCGTCTGCTCCGTGCAGCAATCAGAACCGAGCGTCCCAAACCCACTTTCCTAGAGGATACAGAGTTGATCAGAGATTCTCTTGCATCCTCGCTCAAGCTATTTAAATCAGACCCTTCAGGGAAAGCGCCGCTTTCAATGTCTATTTTTTTTGGTGGGTTGCGTTGTTTTTAAAGCGCAAAATTTGAGGCTTAAAATAAGTATCTCAAACCTTCCCAGCTGTCTGGAAAGGCACGAGAGCTTTCCAGGGAACCTCGAAGAAGCAGCGCTGTTTGGATTTCTAACCACTTTAACAAAACACACTAATTACAACGAAGATCCCTTGCGAGGTGACGCTGTTCTCTGGGATACTGTTCGTCTTCGTGTTGCCGATGCCTTCCAGTGAAAGCAAAAAAACTGCGTTATCCACAGCAGCAGGGAGAGAATTGCCGGTACCAGCCTGTTTTCCAGCTCTGACGCTTGCAGGACTCTGCAGAACTCCAGTAATAAATAGATTTTTCCCCAGGGTTTAGCAAGGCATTTGTATTTAGTGAGTAACACGCTGCATTCCCAGCATCGGGCTGGAGGAGAATCCGCCACGGCTGCAAACGCAAATGCATGTAAATACAAAACACGAGCAAAACGGCTTTGCTGGGATTTATTCGCACGCACCTACTCCCACCTGCGATTACTCGATTAATGTCTTTGCAAGCGAACACGTGTTTGGGCACCAAAACTTCAAAGGAATGCAGTGTGCACAAAATGCAAATCAAAACGAATGCGCTCAAACGCGTTGCTTTGTTTGTTTTTTCCCTGTGTTCGGAATTCATCTTTTACTCTCTCCTGCGCAAATTTACACCTTCGCAACATCATTTTGCAAATTGCTGTCTAGCCCAAGCATAATTAAAACGGTATCATCACGCACGGCGGCGTGTTGTGATCCGCGGTGTCTGGAAGTGTCACCTCTCTGCAAAACCAGGTACCGGTTCCATCATTTTATGCGCGGCCGCTCCCAGAAAATTGCATTTGGACACAGGGAAAGGCAGAAATTCTTCAATTTGCAAGGGTGGATTTTTGAGATCATAAGGACACCCGGCCGGTCAGAAGAAAGGCAACGTCAAGTACTACGGTGCATTTAAACTGGTTATTTTATTTATTCTTTCATCCAGTTTGCCTTTGATCCTTTTGAGGTGACGGAGTCTGTTTTAAAAATCAGCAATTTTCATCAGTTTCCTTTCATTTGCTCTTCATCTCCTCTCTACCGCATATTTGCTGCTTCTGGATTGTCTCTAGTTTTGCCGTGACTTCCATCTGTCAGGCTCTTTGTTCCGTTTGATTTGCACTCTGTTTAATTTTTTTCCTCGGCCGACTTTTTCGTGACTCTCCTTTTATTCCTCTGCTACTTCAAATATTCCAGTCATTTTATCTAACCCTTTCATTTCAGGGTTTTTCTTCACTGATTTACACCCCCCCCCATCACTCTCCAGGTATCTGGATCCCGTCACCTTTCGCTAATTATTCAGCTGCGTCGCCAACATCTGCAAATAAAAGGTCGGGAAACCAGATTTGACCCGTCTGAATATTTGCTTAGTGGTTTCTTAGGACAGTTGGCGTCATTTCCGTTGTTTCGTTGCTCGATTACATTTACCGCTTATGAAATGACACTGGGCTATTGCGAGTGGCCGCGATGCTCAAGAGCTTTTTTGGGTTAAAAAGATGCATTTACCGTCGAGATCGTTCTCGGGCGTCTCCGCCGTGTACCAGTCCGAGGAGGGTCCTGTCCCGTTCACCGTCATTGCGGCCACTTGGAAACTGTACTGACTTCCTTTCTCAAGCCCTGTTTGACCAAAAAAAAAAAAGGCAAATAAAAATCATACAGAAAGAAAGAAAGAAAAAAAAAAAATCAACGACAATAGCGGAGTTTGCATAAAATGAAATACCGAGTGATACTCCGTTGGATTTGCCACTGGTAAGGAACTCGCTAATGCATACATATAAATATAAAATACAAACAAGATTAACGGAAGCTCAATTAGTAGAAAATAGAAGAGTTGTTCTAGGTAGCTCAGCCGTTAATTGCACACTGAACAAAAAGATTTCGCTGCTTTTAACATGCAGGTAAGTTCTCCTTATGCAGAAAATTCAAAATTTTGCAGGCTAGGAACTGCGTTAGCAATTGAAACGTGCTTTATTTTTCCTTGCTCCTGATGGACTTCAGAGCACACAGCTCAGCAGAAAAACCAGAAAGTCTTACCAATATTTTGAAATACGCACGAACTCAGAAATCAGACGTTTCCCGCTGTGGCCACAGCCATCAGAAAACAATTACTGTGGCGTTCGGAACGTGCCACAGGATTTCAAGCCTCCAAGGTGCGGATAAAAATTTATCTTTTTGCTCAGTCTATACTGACCACAAAGCACAGGGGAAAAAAAAAAAATAATAATAACGTTTCATTTAATTGCAAACATTCTCTGGAGAAAAACGGTCATAATTAAAAAGAGCAGTTGAACGTTTAGCTGACATGGAAACCTACTTGAAAATTGATAGCGGCTATTTAGAACCCTGCATCGTACCTCTAAATTCCTTTGCTATTGCAGATGTTCTTATTATCCCGTAAAGCACCTGCCGACCAGAGAGAATTGCAGAGAAGTGCCTACATGTTAATATTTAAAACGTCCATTTAGAGCAGCCTCACAGCTCGGTCTCCAGCAAGCACAATGCAGAAAGTAATGACGACACTTGGATATTTTTCTTAATTGCTTTCAAAAACATGTTCTCCCAAGCTTTGTAAAAAAAATAATCAAAAAGAAAAGTGATTTTGGGCTGCGTGGAGGTGAGATGGGGATGTGCAGCCACCGTCCCACCACCCTGCAGCTCTTCAAGCCCCAAATGATTCATGTTTAAGAAGGAATTTGCTCAAGACGTTGGGATCTACCACGACAGAGGTTTCATCTGCTCTGCTGCCACGGGATGGGATCCACAGGGACGGAGCTACGGGGGACCTGGACTCAGCTCAAACATCTGAGCGGGTTCCATCATTATTTCTACTTCATCTGCCAAAAAATGGATCCTTTCCAACTTGTCTAACGTGCTTAACGTGCTAATTTCCTCCAGAAAGTCTTTGTTTCTTGCACAAGTTGTGGATGTTAGTCACGTAGCCTTCACATGAAGGGACTTCTTGTCCATGGGGACTTTGGTCAAGAGGCTACATGAGATGACCAAGCTGAGATTTCGGTATTTAAGGTCTTCTTCAGAAAAATATTCTACTTTTGCTTTTCTTTCATTTTGAAAGAAAATCCCGCTTTTCCCACCCAAACGCTAAATGCTAGTGATTATCCTGAAATATACAATTCAGAATTCCTTCCGATTCTCACAGGTGACACTTCACATGTCAAAGGAAACATTTCATTTGAGATGAAATTGTGGTTTTCAGACGCAAACCACGGAAGTCAGGTTGGCTTTGCCAAAGTTTGATTTTCTCCCTCGATGCTTTCTCAGTGATGTCCTGGGCAGAACGCCAGAACCCAGGTGAAATTCATTTTCACCTGCCGGAATTCACTGTTACCCTTAACGATAATCACCTGGCTGCTTTCACTCACGGCAATTATAGTTTTGCTATGATCTAGTGTTGGACTTTTTATTCTGTGAGGCGACGTTTTCCGCGGAAAATCTTGGAAAAGAAACTGGGGAAATTACTATTTGGGCACCCAGGAGAAAATAGGAGATGTTGACCGAATGCTCTAAAAAAATAAATTAACTGAGGCTTAAGAAATTGGACTGAAAAAAAATGCAGCTTCAAGTTCATTAATGATAAAGGGCAGGAGACAAACATATGATAAAAGCATTATGGAAAACATTGGGTAAAAAAAAAAAAAACCACCCACCATAAAGGCTATCTTTGTACAACACATAAATGCTACCTGCCAGCAAAGAAATCAATGTTCCCTTGAACTGAAAGTATATTTTATTCCCAACGCATTTAATTCATCAAAACCGCCCGAACACTGACCTGTGAACAAGTACCAGAGGTTGTTTGGCTCCAGTGTTTCAATCTCACCCCTGCGGGTCGTCTTTCTATGTCGGATTTTATAGCCCGTAATAAATCCATTCTGAGTACCTGGTGGTGGAGGCAACCAGCTAACTTTGATGCTCTGGAAAAGAGGAGATATTACTGTCGGTTTTTATTTTTTTCACAAAGAAATGACAGCAATAAACCACATAAAACAAATGGGGAAAAAAAAGAAGGCTATGTTTTTTCTAATAACAACATGTATTCAACTAAGATATTGTTTTGAGGAGAAAACCAAATTGAATCTAAAAAGATTCGGAGTGGCATAAAGAAAACTACATGTTCTATAGAAGTGGATGGCTCTACAGACAATGGATTTATACAGTGAATTTTCTCCCTTTTCGGGGATTTTTCATTTCAAATGGCCACTAGAATACCGAGGGTACTATAAATGTCAGCGCCGGGCTTGAGTCGACACTGCGACTCGTTTCGCTTTTCAGCCCCAAAGCGCCCAAGTCGCCTCATTTTGACTGTAGGATACAAATAACTCCAGCAGTTCTGTTCACTATTTTGTGCCATTTTAATTCCACAGACGTTCACGGAAACGTTGCCGCAACCTCGTTATATCAACATCAAGAGAGTCAAAGCTCTTGGGGATAAACTCATTGCCGATCCCAACACATGGCAGAACGTTTGCTGAGGTATTTCTCGGAGTCGGCAGCGACACAATTAACCAAGACCGACCACTTCATTTGTTTTAAAAGTTGCTTTGCTAGATTGTAGGAGGGATCTTATCTCAACCTAACGGCCCAAACTGAAATTGTCCCTTCCTGGTGGCTCCCGACAAGGCCGGACACCCATCTCCGCCACCTCTCTCCTTGGAGAAAGGTCTGAAGGACCTTTGTCGTTCAAGTCCACGGATACAGAATTTCATTTACTCTTCGGTCTCCCAGCCACTCAGCATTGTAAGGATTTACAGCGATCAGCTTTTGCTACGCTGAATTTCTAACCCTTGGTTCCTCGCTCTCCATCCTGCGTGGAGATGGCGACGCCACCACCACCGTTCCTCGGCCGAGAGAAGCCAACACCTCTTTCCATCCTTTGTTCTCTATCCATCGCAAAGGGAAAAAATCCTTCCATGCCAGCAACTTCGCTTCTTCAGGAGCCTTTTGTGAGGGATCGTATCAAAAGGCTTTAGGAAATCCACGCCAACGGTATCAACGGGATCTCCTTGCCCATGTGCTCAATGATTCCTTCAAAGGGCTTTAATAGACACGTGGAGCGGGACTTTCCTCCACAAAAGCTGTATTGATCCCTCCTCGTCATATCGTGTCCGTCCATACGTCTGTTCATTCTGTTCTTTATTACGGTTTCTATCAATTTGTCCAGGAAAAACCCCCCAGATTTACTGGGCTGGACTGATAAGAGAGCTGATATTGTACAGCAGCATTTCGCCGCTAAAACAATCTGGGCAGCAGCTGCTCCTCGCGAGTCTCCAATTCTTGGAGCATTTTTACTTAGCGTGATATAAGGTATTCAGGGTATTAAGGGCTTCTCATGGAGCAAGACCTCACAATTGTATCTATACTATCTCTTACAGCACTCTATTATAGATTTTTAGACAAAAAGTCGACCACATCACAGTGGATAGTTTTTGACCAAATACAATTTATTACCATCATTGAGTTGCTTAGTCCCTGCATAAATACGTTATAGCACATATCAAATTAATTATTGCAATAGAAAAATCAATTTTGCACGTATACTGCCCAGTGATTTATTGCTACAATCTATTATACATTCCAAAATCAATACTTTAGGTTTTCATTCCTGAGTGAAATAACGCTGAGTTTTTTGCCCCTGGGGCAGAACAAACCCCATTTTTCAAACCAGAAAGCGATTGTTTTAAAAACAGATTGGGACCATTTGCATATGGAAATTGCCTACATAGAGAATCTTTATGGGAGGACACAAACACCCAGAGAGCGGCTTTAAAACTCTGTCGGACAACTCAGGACATTCTACAATTCTACGAACTTTTACCCGAAGGTGTCGCTTATAGCCAATTTAGAACTGAATCGCCTGATAGAAACCACAGTGATATTTGAAAGAAATCCCATCATCTGGAAGACCTTCTCATGACCCGGACTTTTGAGGGCACCTTTGGGTGGTCCACCATCGTTTCCAAACCACGGGCGCCGTTTTGTCCATCTATTTCAAACCAGAAGCTTCTTGCAAATGGAGCAACGCTCAAGAAATGGTCGCTGGGGTGGTTGAACCACTCGATGGGGCCAGTCAGCAACAATTTATTGGACCTGTAGATGGCTTAAAAAATAAAATAAAAAGAAGAAGTGGCTCCAGTCTCCTTGAAGCCACTTCAGCATCGGGTTGCGTGAGCTCGGGGTGGTCCGTGCGGACACCTGCGAGCGCGGAGCAGTTTTTATGAGAGCCCGAATCTCCCTTTTTCTGCCTTGAAGTCATCGGTGGCTGCATCGCCCCACACGGCAGGTCGCGCAGGAGCAATGGGTTTGGTAGGAGAAACGAGCTCTTCCTTATGATTAGAGGAAAAAGCAGGTTCTGTACGGATGTGCCTAATGGTAACGGATCCCTTTCACCTCGACCTGGTCTCCATGGACACCGCGACGATGCTTTTTATCAATAGCACTTAACATGTGACCCTTTGCTCCAGGAAAATCAATGACAGAGGTTCTGACTTCTTGTCCTTTCTTCTGCTTCGGAGACAGCGGTAACAACTAGTGCTTTACCCGGGAGAAAATATTTCCTTTCTGTTACACGATTCCTAAGGAAACCATAAAATGAAGGCAGCTGCAAGAGGATTTTAGGAACCTGTTAGTCCTGGATGGAACACAACAGGGAAAAGTATCGTAGAAGGTTGCTGGGCACTTCCATTTGTTGAAATTTTCTTTAATGGCGCGTGGTCCCTTTCGTGCACCATTAGAAAATGACCCCGAGCGTCTCGGTGCGAGCTGGGACCCCCAGCGCTGCCCTCACTCAGAGCTGTCATCCCTTTATGGATTATTCCGAACCAAAATATCCCTTTATGGATTATTCCGAACCAAAATATCCCTTTACGGATTATTCCGAACCACCCGGCGCGATCCCTCCGAGTTCAATTGTATTTGGTCAACCTTTCCAAGGAGAACAGATGTTGGCCCAACAGATCCAACCAAACCCAAGCTGAAGCTTTACCCTCTTTCTCGTAGTTTCCAAACCCAAAGGATATTTTAATTTTCCCATTTTCATGATTATTTAGTAGAGTCAGCAAGAGCTGCGATATTCTCTCTACATTGATTGGAAATGTGGAGCATCCGAAATCTCATGAATCTTATCAAATCAAAGTTTCTGGATGTGCAAAGACCATTTGTCAGTTTATTTTAGTCAATAATCTTCTGGACATAAATATTCATTATCAGATATTTGCAAACACTGATTCAGTTACGGCAGCAGACGACTAGTACTTGCTTTATGAAGTTTATCTGTTGCACTTTGCACATATGCTTCTCTTCCAAATTTTTCGTTACTAAGTCCATGCTGTGGATTATTTTTTTTTTTTTTTCCAAATGGATATTCAAGTACCTACAATCGCACCAGCTAGATACACAAACCAAATTGGGAATAACATCCATGTAAATGGTCCTCCGGGACGGGATGGGACGACGACGGGACGGGACGACGATGGGACGGGATGGGATGACGATGGGATGGAGCTCACGGAGCACCTGGCAGCACCTTTAACGGGTATGACAGGCGCTACCCAGGATCAAAGACCATTAGAAACTTTACCTTTCTGGAAGAAATTTTGTGGGCTAAAACTTCCCGTCTACCAGCTGATGATGAACTATATACTGAATATTTGAGTTAACGCAGGTTAAGTCGGGCTAAACGGCAAAGCCCGAATCATTGCAAGGCAAGGGAAACAAAGCTAGAATGGGAGAATTGATTGTGAATTCATATATTATTATTATTTATTCATATATTCATAATAGATTAAGCATCTAGATCACATCTTATTTGTAAAAAGTTGGGAAAAGTTCAAAAAAGGAACCATTCGACGATTTCGCGCAACCCCCATAAAGCGTTCTGAGGTTTTGCAGAGCTGTTTTAAATCTTACATACTCCTTTGGTTTGCTTTTATAAATAACAGCAACGGCACTGGAGATACCAAAGGTCTGTCAAATGCTGTGGCGATGCGATAAATAAATTTAAAAAAAACCCCACGGCACCTCCAAAGCATCAGTGGTTTCAATAAATCCTCATTCGCAGAATCACAGAATAGACCCTGAGAACAAGGGCTCCCCTCCTAAGGTCGCAAACGGGCTTGAAGAAATTAAAATTTAAACTATTAATTAAAAAATATAAATCATGAAATATTCCCAAACCCACAACGCGCTGCCCGAGACGCGGTTGCAAAGAATTACAAGCCCCCGGGATGCTGGATAGAAGGTTTCATCCTCAAGAAAAGAAACTCTCGGCAACTGGGTATGTTGGGCAGACTGGTCACGGCCGAACCCACGGTCTGCTACGAATACTCAGAATTTGTCCCGTGCCTCTGAAAACGAGCCTTTCTGTGCCTGCCAAAATTCACGGCCATGTCCCACTGGGGCTTTTTTTAACTGCTGTTAATTCATCTTGGCCTCAATAATCTCAGTGTGCATTTCAACTCTGGTTTTGCTAACAATTAAATCAAACCTACCTGAACAGCTCATAGAAAGCATGTATTATCACTCAAATCAAGCACGTTTTGAAAAACAAGGACTCGAGATGGGACTTTAAAGGAGACGGTATTTAAAAAATATTTTTAGTTTGTATACGAGTAATATAGTGCTTGAGAAAATACGAAAAATCAGTGTGTCACTGGCGCAATAAAATGTGGCATAACTGCGAAGTAATGGATTTTACCAAGAAATTAAGCATCCCAAAATAATGCGAAGGGTCCCTAATGTACTAGATTTTTGTTCTGAGTTCTCTCCTGAAAGAGAAGACAAATTCCCAGAAAATAATTATTCTATACCCTACACCACGCACAGAAGCTATAAGGAAAGTCAAAACTATTTACAACTCAAACCTATGGAGACTACAGAGGTCCTGTATGATTTTTTTTTTTTAATGAAATCAGGGTGTTTCATTTTGAAAGGCTTTAAGTCATTATTTTCAATGCTCCGGGAGAGTAAAATGAAGACACGGTATCAGTTAACGGCGTCGGGTCCATCACCAGTTTGTGGTGTCCTTTTACGACATCATCTAATCACAAATTAATTTACAAATAATTGAGGCTGTTGGCAGCCGCCTTGGATACGAGCAATTTTAAACTCCTCAACCATAGTTTCATTAAACCACTTTTTTTTTTTTCCCCCTTGAGAAGAAAAAAATTTGGGAGGTTTATTAAGGTCTGAAGACCTTTTCGGCCGGTATTATCTCCTCTTCTGAACTACATTTCCAAACAGCACTTATATTAAAATTGCATGATCAACTATTTGATCGCCACGGTCCTAAAAAAGAAAAAAAAAAGAGAAAAACAAATAAAAAGGAAAAAGAAAAGTGATAGTAATGATATACCGGGAAAAAAAATGAAGGATAAAACCAATAAAACTGCCTCTGGGTGTCTTCAGTAACTTGAAAAGGAGAGAGGATGAAACGCAACCAAATACAAGGCTTAGAAGAGCCAGGAACCTCAGGCAAATACTCACTTATGGTGGCAAAACAACCAGAAAATCATGAGGTTTAAAAACAAATAATGAAAAATGTAACCATTTTTTTTCTCTCTCTCTCTGCCTTCATTATACAATTAAAACTTGCGCTCTTTTTTGTGCGTTTGAAAACAAAAGAAATAAACCCCGCAACAGTAAAACCCGCCTGCGATATGCTTCCGTAGCCACAGATTTCGTTTCCTTTTTGTGCCAATGACACAATTACTCACAATCAAAATCTCCTCCCTCCGCTCAGGGAGTCGCTCAACAGCTGAAAAAGCAAATCTGCCCTACGGTACCTTTTTTATTGATGTCAAGCGGGCAAGAAAAAGCTGAATTTCGTCACGGAAAAGCTGAATTTTATGTCTCTCCACCACAACACCTGCAAAGAGCTTCAGTCCACTACAGGAAAACCAACTGGTCCAAGGATCAAAGCAACTACCAATTCTTCAAGCAAGTTTTCAATTACAAATGAGCTTGATTGATTAGCACTTAGCAGCACCTGTAGTTGGTGATCACTTTAATTACTGATGATACTGATGCTGATTACTTCAATTACCCTGCCTGAAGACCTGGGGGTTAAGTTTATAAAGCAAAGGGCGCAGTCATTCCCAAATAATTCCTGCTAAAATTCAGATTAAAATCAACATATGAAAAATATCTTTTAAGAAATATTCAGTTTTCTATAATATTAAGGTGCTGGTATCAGGAGCTGCCCAGAGATCCCCCCCAAAACAGGTGACTTTGGAGAAAGGGTTGAGTTGCCCATCAGCACAAATGACCCAAAACCATCACCGCCGCAAACAACAAAAGGACGAAATAAAAAAAAAAAAACAATTAGATAATAGATCCCTAAAGGTATTTCTTGAATATTTATGCTCCTGCAGCAATAACGGAGGTTTCTCCTGGTATAAGATAAGCAACGGTACCGTGCACGTGGCGTTTGGAACCTGATGGAGCTCCCGTGCCCACCAAAACCTTAATTTTGATGCTACTTCTTCGTACCATTTTTGGTTTTAATAAAGCCACCGATTCTCCTTTTTGCAAATTAGGCATTTCCGTAACGATACCACCGAAATACTAATTACAACAGAGACTTAACGGGCACCAAGGTTATTGCGGTGAAGCGTATCTGCTTCCCGTGATGTGCTGTTAACCTGGAGAGCATCTCGTTGGGCCTCTTATATAAAACCCGTACGTTTTCTGGCATAAATGCTCCGATTTAAAGGCTGAATTCGGTAGGAGAAAAGGCTCTATTTTGGGTATAGAGCAGTTTCTGAAGAGAAAGGAACCATCTGGTGCCATTCACCGAGCATCATGCGCTGGAACGGCTCCCCGGACCCAATCGCGATGACCGGGAAAGGATTTGGACAAGAACACGAGCAAACAGATATATATATATATATACATTCTATATCTGGGTATATAAAGCTTTTGTTGAATTGCTCCAAGACGGAAGACGATGATGAATAATCCTATTAAAAAGACAAGATGGTATTGGAACATCTGCGGAAGGAAGGGAAAAACTGCCAGATGTTGCTGGCCTTGGCAAGTTTTCCGTCCGAAGAGGAATATTCTGGATTGCGCATTTCACAGCCGAGGTCTAAATTAAATTATTGCAAACGTTGCCCACCTTTGTGGCAACCAGCAATGGTGTTTCCAGCTAACAGAGATTTCTCAGAAAACCACGCGTTCGTCACGGAAGACGGGACTCAAGTACTGAGTGACTTCTACTCAATTGCACTCAAACCCGATATTCGTATATTTTTACAGCTTGAGATCTGAATGTGAAATGACACAAAAGGCTGCAGGGGATTTTTAACCTCCCAATACAGAAATTTAAGTGTATTTATGGTGGTTTCTCTGCTTGGGAGTGAGATGAGAGCCAGCGCGCCCACCAGCGCTCCCGACACGCGCGGCACCAGAAGGTCCAGGGACAATTAGCCATGGATCTTAACGCTAAAAACTTCATATCCTGTGAAACAACCTCCTCAAGTTTTGCTGACAAAACTTTATTTCTTCGATTTCTTTGACGACACCCCGGAATTGCATGTTCTGTAGCCTATCGACAATAGGCACTTTGAAGAAGTTCTAAGCTTTGTTACATCCATTTATTCGCAGAAGCGTCTTATTTCTCCTTTTGATTATATGAAGATACCTCCGATTGCTAAGTTTGGGGCTGAATGCTAATAAAATGTGGCTTGGGAAAATGGCGTTTTAATGATCATGTAGCGGGGAAGTCGATGACCATGAGAAGACCTGAAATACTAACGTACTGACCTCGTCTCCAATTAAATCGCGGGGCGAAGTTCAAACGAAACGAGGAGGGCAGGTTCTTTTTCTCCCTCCCCAAAAATGAGCCTGAATTTGCAAAATTCAGTGGGACTTGCCTAATTCTCCGCATGCCCAGGAGCTATTCCAGCTTAAGGCAGATCTCTTAGGCTTGAAAGTCTTGGCCTAAAGACCTGTTCGATATATTTATTTGTATTTTTCTACGGTGGAGGACACCAGGTCCAGTCCGAGCTCAACTGTCGTTCACTACTAGAGCTGCAAAGGCTAAGTTTGTTATCAATCAAGGTCGGGTTCATCCCAATTAATTGATGTACGTGGCTGAAGCATCATCAGTAGTTGGCTCATCTACCTGAACCACCCTTCAGAGTTCCCCGTATCAAAAAAATAAGCAGCTAAATGCTTATTTAGCTTATTTAGGCTGCTGCACTTCAGATAACTAAATTAAGCGCCTAACTTTAGGTGGAATGGTCAGAATCAGGCACTCCATTAATCTGAATTGCATCTGAGCCACGCTGGAAGAGAAACTCATATCGAAACGTGAATGGAAAGCAACGGAAATGTCGTGGAATGGTGTGGCTTGGAAGGGACCTTTGGGGTCATCTACTCCAACCCCCGAGTATTTATTTAAATCTTGTTCAGAGACAACCCAACATGGTCAACACTTCCCAAGTCGACCTGCACCGTTGACATCTGCCTCGTGTTTCGGGAGGACTCGGCTGCCTTGGCGTCCCACCACGGATGAATGGGGGACGCTTCCCGAAGTGCGAGACTGCGGCCCGCACCGCGCTTTAGAGAGGGCCAGCCCTCGTTAGCAGCCTCGTTATCTTGAATTAAGAGCACGAACACGATCATTTAGTTCGGTTTTAGGCTTGTGCCCGGCATCGCTGCGCCCTCCAGCCCTCTCAAAAGCAGAGACTGAGCCTTTTGGCCATTATTTTAGCCATTATTTTAGCCCTTATTTCCCTGGAAACAGAGCCCAGATTCATTAATTCACAGGCCAGAAGGGATTTCTGCAACCATTCCCTGCCCTGGCTAATAGAGTTTATAAGACTCCCCCGGATTAATTCTTGTCTGAATGGGATAAAGGAGAAATCTGGTTATGCCTGACCTTGGGAGAAGGGACAGCTCCGTCCAGTCGATCCCACAAAAATGGCTGATTTTGGTACATTTTGGCAGCTCTATCTTATTTTCAAGGGAAAGATCGACTTGCGCAACGTTGCCAGAATGAGCGACTGCCCAAACTTTGATTCCAGCCCTGCCGCCCTGCGCCGCTGCATTAAAAAACTTGTTTTCCTTGCAGAAGATTTAATGCCGTAACGTTACCGATAAAGGAAGGCACAATGGAGTTGTCAAGAAAAATGAGAAATAATCCCAGCTACCGTCTCGAACAAAGCCCTCCGAAATACAGCGACCTAAAAAGCCGAGCGCCCGGTTATTATTCTTCACCTGGGTAATAAATACAGCAGCCTTTAAAAATGGATTATAGCAAATAACCTGTTACATTAAGAATGGGGTGGGATTCCAGCCTGATGATCACAATTAACCACCCCGGTTGGGAAAACGGCTAAAAAATAAATGTTGCGGGAAAGCAGAGGTAGCATTTCTAGCATGTCCTGAAGTTGGTGTCTTTTTTTGAGTGAACGTGCCCATTTCTTTTTTCTTTACCGTATAATTTTATTTGCAAGGGGCACACGATTACTCGGGTACCATCCCGTCGATAAAGTGGGAAATTTTCACTTTGCGATACCGTATCACGTTGCTAAGTTGTCATCACTTCATAGGAAGACGAAAGCAACCGTTAAAAAAATTAGAAACCTCTGTCGCACGTTGCTCGCGGAAAAATAATTTCGGAGATTTTTCCAGTTTGAGTAAATTACGCCAGATGTCAATTCTGAGAAATTCTAGGCTGGCATCGCTACGTCATAAATAAGAATTTTAGTCCTGTTGGTATCTGATGGGAAAACAAGCTATACTGCAAACATGCAAAATAAAATATTATCCCCCAAATCCTGCAAATTTCAAGCCCAGCTCAGTCTTGTTGTGCAGGTGAAACAATTGAATAAATCAATACAAAGGATGTGGGCAGATTTGGAGATATTTAGTCACTAATACACAGCCCAGAAGGGACTTATTTCATCCAAGGGCTTCAAACATGGTGATGATGGAGCCGCCTCCTTCCCCAGGTGAGGTCGGGGATCCCCAGCATCATTTGCTTCACTATTCAAACAGTAACGGAGCATCTATCCACGGATTTAGTAAATTTTATGATTCCTGCAAACTACTACAGCTTTGAAAAAGTGGTTCTATGTATGTCCCAAATTTTACGTACGTTTTTCTTCAGCATCTAAAGAAAACGCACGGTAAATTAAACTTTGCATCTCCTCAACCAACGATCCCTAAAGCCAAGAAGATTTTTTTTCGCTTTTACTTCCAATGGATGGGCACAATAAACTATATCAGGCACACAATCAGCATTTTTGCTTCCATTAAATCGAAGTTATCTATTGATCTAATCATCAATTATCAAAGATGACTTAGAAGGCAGGTGACAAATCCGGTCGTTACAAGGACACGGTTACAATTTCAGCCCCAACGACTGGAAAAAAAATATATATATAAACTGATTTTTGCCTACTACCGCCTAGTTTACAAGAAAAAAAAATAATCTGAAGAGACTGGAGAATATTGCTAGAGCATAAATACAGATTTTCACCCTGTGCTTTGCGAATTCGCTGTGAAAGATAACATTAAGCTTGTGAAAAGAGTTAATTATGCATTAAAAGGGCACTCTGGGAGTTAAGGCTACTGTCGAAATTCTGCAGCAAAGCTAATTCTGGCATGAATGATTCCATAAATATCATAGGATTTCAGCCCAGAAAGACGCTGGTTTGTAATTGTTTCATTCTCTAGAGATTCTTGTGTGGATTTTCAAGATGGGAGCACAAATCCTTTTGGCTTCGGTAGAGCTGCGGGATCTAAACTTTGGTTTTAGGAGGGCCATTTTGCTCTCAATGTTTGGTTCTATCCACTCTCTCACCCCCTACACACCAACCCCATTAGGTAAGGTTATTTTTACAACATAAAAAAATCTTTTATGGCTTCCCTTTTCATCAGTTCTGCAACATAAATTAACAAGAAACATTATACCCACTGCTATATACACATTATCAACAAGGCATAGGAAAAACAACACAAAAGCAAAAAAAAACCAACAACCCTTAGGTTATATATAATTAAGACAAAAAGTCGTAAGAGTGACTAAACAGAAAAAAAAAAAACCTCAGGTCTTGATTTTCATTTAGACTGAGAAATCTCCCAACCATCCCGGCGGTGTAAAAAGACCTCGAGGAGATAAGAGGGAATTTACGGCTCTTTTCCGGTACCTTCATCCTCCCCGCACGGCAGAAGCAGCCGTTGCATAAATAGAAACCGGGTAATAAATCCACTAGAAACAGTTTGATTTTCCAGATCTTGGGCAGGATGAGTCAATGCCATGAGGGACGGCTCCATGATACAGGAGGCGCTGGGATGTCCTCTCTCCCACCCCACGAGCTTCGTTAACGCTTCCTGAGGTTGGAAACTTCACGAGACACCCACATCAGTTTGGGGGGGATGCAAGAACGAAATCCAGTTTATTCCGATTTACAGACCCGCTGAAAAAAACCAACCGACCAACCAAACATATTCCATGTTTGCCGAGATGACCCAAAACATACCAGAAAGTCTGCCCTGAAGGTCTTGACTGCCCTCGAGACCATCTCGTCTCGCTCGGACTGGTCATCGCCAACAGCAAAAACCCAACGCTTGAGTCAAGACACGTGAAGGGGAGATGTCTTAATGGTGATGTCGACTATCGTAGAATCATTTTGGTTGGAAAAGACCCTCAAGATCATGGAGTCCAAGCATTAACCCAACCCCGGCCCTAAGAACGTCTGTTCAATCCCTCCAGGGATGGTGGCTCCACCACTGCCCTGGGCAGCCTGTTCCAATGCCTGACAGCCCCTTCCATGAATAAATTTTTCCTAATATCCAACTTAAACCTCCCCTGGTGCAACTTGAGGCCGTTTCTTCTCATCTCATCACTTGTTCCTTTGGAGCAGAGCCCGATCCCCCCTGGCTCCAACCTCCTTTCATGTGGTTGTAGAGCGAGAAGGTCACACTAGTACCAAACCCCTTCTCCAGTTGGGAGATAATATAATTATCTTAAAGTTGTGACCACAGAGACAACGCCAGGGATCTTTTAGGTGCCTAAAATGGAATCTCAGCCAAACTACATGAAAATCTCAGTGGACTCCTTAGGCTGGACTTGGGAACCCCAGCACCAACCGTGTCCTCCCACCTCCTCGTCAACGTCCCCAGTATCAATAGGAGAAGCAATAATAGTTTTCCCTTCCAATTCCCCATCCCAGGGGAAGCCTGTCCTGCCAATGACATTTCTGCCCAGACCAACCCATTAACGGAGTCTATTCTTTCATATTTTGCCCCAAAAAATGCATTTTGCATGGAAATTTCTTGAAGAATAGTCCATAAAGCGTAATTGCCTTTTTTTTTTTTTTTTCCCAAAGGTGATCCACACAACCAGCTCATCCATCCTCATTTCACCGGGATTCCAAGACCAGAGAAATGTTCAGCTTTATTTTTATTGCTATATGATGCCGTTATGATTCCTGCAAATGGCATTTTAAAGTCTCCGTGACAACACAGGACAAAACGGTGCGTCCTAAATTAAAGTGACTGCCCAGGTTTCCTTGGCAGCGATGCTCCTTTTGCTTTTTAAGTGAGAAAAGCAGCACCCAGACACGAATTTTGCTGCATTTTACAGAAAACAAAGAGGAAGTTTTGTAAGTGAAAATCCTCAGCTACAGCCAAAGAGGATGAATGCAATAAAGTTTGATAAGAAGGAAAAAAAACCCGCAGCTGATCCCCATAACTGGAGGCATGTACGGTATTATTACACCAATAATTATATCTCTTTCTATTTATACAAAAAAGATGTAAGCTGATTTTTTTTTATTTAAAAAAAATCAAATAAATGCTGCCAGCGAAACATTAAATTCGCACAGATAAGATCTCACAGGAGAAGGAAAAGCAAAAATTAAGTTCCTGACAGTAATCACAAAGCCCTTCTATTCTGCAGCACCACGTCTTCCTTCCTGGCTAATCTATTTATGCCTTAAATGCCTCTTTTAAAGCAGACATTATATGCACTTTAGCCAAACTAACATTTTATTGACGTCTTAAACACTCTTCTCTTCCCCCTTCATGACCTGAATTTTTCCACACCTGCGATTTCACTCCCATTCCTGACAGTTCTTCAGGAGACACCAGGGCCAGTTGCATTGGCCTATAACATCTCAAAAAAGAAGAGTTTTCACTGGTTAATACTTTCAACAAATTCTACTCTATTACTTTTTTTGAAGAGATGGACTAAGGACGATAGTTGAGGCTTGCAGCTCCCTGCTTCAGCATCACTGTCTGCATGGGAATCCATCCATCCATCCATCCATCCATCCATCCATCCATCCATCCATCCATCCCGCCATCCATCCCTCTCTCATTTTTAGTACAAACCTCATTTTCCTTTCCGAATGAACTCTTTGAATCTTGCCTATACGTTCCAAAATTTACACAAGGAGGAAATAAGAGTTTCGTTTCTCGTTTTCCCCCAATAATCGTCTTGAAGAAAGCTACAGATGGTTCTTAATATAAATCTTGTTCTGGGTACATTTAACTTAGAGACCTTTTAGGTATAATACTTATCTTAGTTGCCTGTGTTCAAGAAGAAATCAGTTTTTATGGATACAGCAGGAGCCAAAACAACAAGCCTGTGATAATACTTCTCACAGGAGAAACTGAGCTCCAGGTACCTCCTTTTCATCACCTGGAAACAATTATTTCTGCGCCTGAAACACAAAGGAGTCTTCTCCAAATGAAACAAATCTCCTCGAGGTTCGAGCACCTCTAACGGAGGTGCCGTGAGAGCATCGACTCTCGAAATATTGCCAAGCGAGTACGGAAATATCTCAATTTGCGTGTCAATTTGTCAAGCAAGACACCTGTGGCAACATCACCTTCATAGGTGTTCTCAGGGGTTCCTTCCCCATAACTGGAGGATTTAGTCTAAGCCAGAAGTCCTGGTTAAAACCCGATTTTGGAAACCAGAGATCCCAGCGACGATACCTGTCCTGGTTTCGGCTCCTCCATCAGCATCGTCGGGCCAAACGCTGGGCTGGGTCATGGCCAAGGCCTTGAGCGGAACCTCTCGGAGCTCTGGCTTCGACAACTTGGCCTCAACTCCTGGTGCCTGGGAGGCACAGATCCCCTCCTGATCCATCTCCTCGGGCACCAAAATCTTGGTTTCCTTCCCCAGAATGCTGCACGTGGCCTATCATGTGTCCTCTTCCCTGCTCCCCTTCAACGCGCCTGTTGAACCCAAGCTGGACTTTACTGCCCGTTCTGCTCCAACAGCGCTACATGTTCTGTGAGATACCGGTAAAATCACCTCCCTGACCAATCTGGGGACTATGTCATGTTCCAGCACTGGTGATGCTCTTTACTGAGCTCTAGAACAGATGAAAAATGTACAATATTGTGTATTATTCAAGATACGGAAAGGCTGGGAAAGTCGTACATTCGACAGAAGACAGAACGACTACGGCAGTCATTATTAGTGAACTCAAATGCGTGCTAATTTGCAAATACCTTCATAGCAGCCGTGCAGAAAGGTATTCTGAACTACTAAAAAACCCTCAGACTCTAATTTTGGGGGCAAATGCTGCTATTTGCTTGTTTTATCACGTTGTCCAGCACACTGAGGTCTTACGCCTGTATTGGTACACGCCCAGAGTGCACAGATATTGCGTTAACACATGTAATAATAACAGCAACTGCAGTAATTGCGTGTAGTAATGTAACTTCTTTTTTTCCTTGCCCATTTTAATGAAAATCTGTCCCTCGGGGAACTCAGCACACGAATACGGGGAGGAAGAGAAGAGCATAAAGTGTACACAAACTATAAATGTCAACGGCAGAGCATCGCTCGCGATGGTACCCAGGGGCATCGCTAGAAGCAGCAGGATAACATTAAGAAAGGGAAAATTTAGGGTGTCTCAGGAAAGACAAACAGCGATATCCAGCGGGACGTATCGCGGTGACGTTCAAACGATCCCCCAGCAAACGCAGTGGGAAAACACCGGCGCTTAAATGCTTTCCCGGGACACGGGGGAGGTGGGGGGAGAGAGGTAGAAAAGAGGAAAATCTAAGAAATCGACCCATAAAACTGACGGCTGGGACCGGCGATGCATTAGCGGTGGTACCAGAGGACACGGCAACTCCTTTCAACTCTCATTTCAGTCGTTTTGTAGGGGAAACCTTGACCCAGAAATCATCTGCTGATTCACCATGACCATGAACAACCATCTACGATGCACTCAGTTTAACTCAGACACAAGTTCCCTCATCCTCTTACAGCCACATTCACTTCATCGCCAAAATGGCAAATAAAAACCTCCCAGCCAAGTGTATTCCTATTTTTTTGCATTACCACAGATGACAATTTTATTTGTTTCAAGGCCAATATCAACGGAAAAAATTATCTGGCATACTAGCAGTGAAAATGCTACAGTGAAAATACAGTAAAATCACATGGCCACGTTTTTACTGACACTGCCCGATCTTTTCCAACCGTTGGAGTATGAGAAATGTCCCGGTTTCGTTAACTGGCCCGGGCACATTTTGCACAATTGCAAGATGCCGTCGTTTCATTTCTGGCCTTCTGGCCCGCGCTGAAAAACTAGTAAAATTATGGAGCTTATGGGCAGAGCCGGACGACAATTAGTTTATTACTAAGGGGTAACCTGCCTCCTTCGCCACAATCCAAGGCAGTGGGATCATAATATCGCTTAAATTAATAGCAGGAGCTGAGTCAGGTCATCACTGACCCCAGCGACGAGCTGGGAACCTGCACCATTCGTTACAGTTCCACGGGCAGCCGAGGGTGAATGAGAGAATATTTCATCCGGTGTTTTCTACCGTACCAGCAGAACCGAGCGATAATTTTTAATCACGGGCACAAAACCTGGCGGGGGAACCGCTGGGCTGGAATAGAGACATAAAACACGCAAAACGCGGCTTGTGAGAGCCGAGAGAAGACCCAGTTCTCTTCCGGAATGCCAAATCAATATGGAATTAACAGTGTTCTGATGCTACCCATGGAGGAGACGGCAAGTGCTGGAGGTGCCACCAAGGAGATATGTCCACCTCGTCCTCCCAATTCATCCATCCAAGGGAAATCCAAGGTAGAAATGACATAAATTGGGCAACCGAGGCCGTCGCTCGAGTTGCCCCCACTGCAGGACCAGCCCTTTTCTGGCTACAGAAGATTGAATTGCACTGATCTACATTTTTTCCAGCTTTGCACCATTTTTTGACTCACCTCTTGCTTTTCTGCTTTGTTATTAGATACCTGAAAGTCTTCGTACGAGAACCCACTGATGTCACTCATCATAGATAAGACACGGAATCATCACAGTGTCTGGCTGAAGGTGCAAATGCACATAGAAAACAAACAATATTACATCACTAAGCCAAATATTACCCCAAAATGCAAGAAAAATGTTCCAACTCAAGTTTGGACCAGCAAAGAGAAGAGCTACGAAGGAACTCGGCACGTTCTCAGCTGCATTTAGGCACCTTAATTCTAAGTGATAAATTTGCATTTTGCCAAATCTGCACCATTCCTAAACGTTAGTTTATAAATGAAAGAAAAAAACAATGGATAAACCAGCAAAGAAAAAGTCTCTACAAACACAGACCTATTTTTCAGGCATTTTTTTGATGAGTAAAACCACTTCGTCAGATGGTTGTCCATGTGTAACCATGTGCGGTGGCTACACCGCCAACCCACGGGCTCACAGGAAAACGTGGGGGGATACAAAACGTTCAACTTTAATTATTAAAAAAAAGAAGAGTATATTTAAAACAGGGCATTTGTAATCCGAGCACAGCCAGCTTGTACGTTGCTGTAAGCTATAAGTTATTTAATACAACCACTTGTTATTGCTTCAGTATTTCAACCACCTTTAATAGCGTCTTGAGGCAACGCTCTCCTGAGGAGCCCGCTCAGAGAACTGGAGCTATGGGAGAAGTCAATCCAACCAGTAAATCGGAATTTCTTGTCGTTTTCTTTTCTATTCTGATCTTGCGTTGTGCAGTTTTATTTTGTATCGGCCGTTTCTATCGCCAGACACTGAGGAAACATTGCGGGGTACACAAGACATCCAAGGCCACCCCGAACCTTGGAGAAGAAATTTGTCTCCTAGGATGGGACCTTTGTTTTTCCTCTTAATTAACTTTCTAGAAAAAAAAAATACAACAGGTTTTTTAACTAACAGACTTTTCTTTTAGATGGAAGAAACTTATGAAAAAGCAAAATGAACAAACAAGCCCCACTTTGACACACATTTTCCTGGGAAATCAGAGCTCCCCAACAAGTCCCACCGACCGGGACGCTGCAGCCTAACAAAGTTTGGCCGGTTGCGTAATGACTGTGATTTGCTCCCTGCATCTTCATCTGCAAATAAATTTGCGAATCTCCAGCTTTCCGACCCCAACATTTTGCTCTTTTTGCGACTCCAGTGGATCCGGCCACTTTTCTGTAGTCGTGGAATTACTACAGCTCCTTGGATCGTTGTTTCTTCCAAGGTGCACCCATTACTTTTCAATAAGAGTATATAATAAAAAATGCCTGCAGCTCTGCTGGGACCCGGATTTCCACCGCAGATATTTACTTTGTATAATACACCCAGTAGCTTTAGGGAAAATAAGTCGTAACAGACGCGTTTCAACTGTCTTACCCATCCCGAGCTGTTGACATCAACGACACGCGACGTCTCCGTATCCACCCGTCGCTCCCCGACAGCGCCCATCACTAAAATCATTTTGTCTGCTTCTACGAGCACCCCGGAGCTTAGGAAATGGAAAATCAGATCAACGAATCCGCCCATCCGCGCCTGAAAAGTTGTGTCTGGCACACGCGATGGCCATACGGCATCTCAAAAATATTCAGTTTTTGAAAGAGATGATGATCGCCAGCATTGCTAAAATCATTTTCTCTCATTTTTTCGCTACTGATTGCTGGTGATACAGCCAAGGAAACAAACCGCTTTGCCATTATCTCATGACCTTGTATCATACGTATCTAAATTATATCGGCGACAAAGGAGAACACGAAGGGTAAATGGTACAAAACACCCCAAAGTGCCTCTAACATTGATATTCCCATCCTGAAGGACGGGAGGAATTTCACCGCTATGGAGCAACATTTATTTTTTTCTTAAATTTGCATGAGTCCTTCATTAGAGTAATAAAAAAAATAATTATGGGAAATGTCAAAAATAATCTAAATCTCTGCGCTCTGCTGTCAAGCTGCAGAAGGGGAATTTTCTTTTATAAATGGCACCAGGCCAATATATTTGCAGATGATAAAAGAACATATTGCCAGCATGTATCTCTGCACAAAAGGCAATTAAAATACGATGTTAAGAAATGCTACAGAAAATGAGGGAAGCACGAGCACTTGCCGTCTCCTTTTTTTTATATATATGTATATATATACACTAAATAATACAATAAAAATAAAATCCAATTAAAAAACTCTGCCAATGCTGCAGAAATCTTACGACTCATTACCAGCCATCGGAAATCGAAAGGAGAGAGACGCCCAAATTATCTCGCATCTCGGAATGAATTACTTTGGTGTTTATTCCATCGCGGGTGAACTTTTACGGCAAAAGCCATTCCCAAGTTTCTGACGGCTCATTTTATTGCGTTTCGGCGGAGCAAAAGAGCCTCGTCCTGAAGAGCTGGTTGCAATAAACTCTCGTGCACTGGAGAGGCTGCGTCGTTTAGGCTGAGCTTAGTCCATATGCTGATACGAATGGGGAAAAAAAGGACGAATTTGCAAGTGTTACAGCACAGGAATTAGCACCAGGAATATTTATTTGCTGTGTGATCCTATCGTCTTTTTTTCTTATCTGGAAGAGATAACTAGAAGTCAATCAAACCAGCCCAACTTCCACTGTTTGGATGCAAAAAAAAAAAAAAAATTAAAAAAAAAAATTTAGAAAATATTGAGCTTGGTCAAAAGAAATTAATGAGCATTTTTTTCAAAGGTATTCTCCGCTGAATACCGGCAGCTAACGAACTCGGCATCGGGCAAATTGCCGGCGTGATTAAATCAGGGATCCTCAGAAGCAACACGCCTGTCAGACTTCATTGAATTTGGCTGTATTAATACAGTTCTACTTTTTTTTCCCAACGTAATTGGCAATAAATTCAATAAGAGGCTTAGATAACATTGTTCAAAATAAATAGGAAATGAGACAAATGCTGGGGAGAAGAAGTCGGCGTTGGTTTATAAACCGTGTTCGCAGGTCCGGGGATACGGACCTGGGGTGAATCACAACCAGCAGCCCCCCTTGGGTTTGTCATTTGTAAAAAGTAAAAATATAAATTATGAAAATATTTCTAATCTTAAGGAAGAGCCACGTAAGGTTGGTGTAAATCCACCCGTCACTACACAGTGTTTTCACCTCAGCCCTCGCCGATATAAACCTCTAATAAATAAATCAAACCGTAATTGCCTCTTTGCTCAGAAGCATCCCGGTTTCCACCAACTCTTGGCTGTCTCTAAGCATAAAAAATAAGGGATTTCCACGAAAATATCCTTCACCAAAGCGATATTTTTGGAAGACACCTCTCTCGAAACAATATTCTGTCAGCAAGACCGATATCCTTCAATAGTCAAAATTTTACAGTTTCTGAAACTTTCCAAATTTGAGGTCCATACGAGTCTCATTCTACTTTGGTGGCCAACAAAGAGCATCTGAAAACAGTGAAATATTGAAACCGGCAGCAACTGGAGAAGACCTAAAGGAAGAAAATCCCCAATTTATTCAGCAGCTTCTGACCAGTCTCGGTGCTTCAAGTCCCCATATTTGACTCAGTCAACTTAGTTCTCTTGTCCCTGAAAGGAAATATTTTCCCAGTATCCAAGAGATTTGCTTCCTAAAATGGATCCTGATTCGCAATTAATTCTAAAAGCTCATCAAGCAACCTCATCTCAAGAAAGAAACAGGAACAAAAGACGCGGAATTCATATTCATTGCCAAGCACTGTTCGTCTTTACCTGGGAAATCCCGATAGCCCCGACGAATGACTTCGAAAATAATTTTTTTTTAATCGCTTTTTCAACACAGCAACTGCTCTGGCAAGCTCCTTTCAAATTTAATTTTGTTTTATCTGCTTCGGGTTCTGTTCCTTTTTACGGCAAATAACAAACAGGAACCGTTATGTTGGGACTTCAGTGCAATGATGTCTTTTTGCAACACCGAAAGCAGATTTAAGCTCCGCACTCAACACAGCAGCTCTGACAAGGGTTTGAAACAGCTGGAAACTTCTGAGAACTTCTGTAGAGATGCTGAATATAATTAACACATAAGAAAAGCTGAAAATAAACCTATAAATATGCATGAGAGTTCACAAAAGTTTGTTCCAGGATATCGGAGAGGAGCAGTGATGCTCAAATGGAAAGAAACGGACAGCGAGAGCAAAAATGTGACTTTTTAGATTAAAAGAAACCTGTTTGATGATGGAATAATTGGAGGAGCAACGTCTCCCTCAGCCAAGGCAGCGAAACCTCCGCAAAAGTGGATTTTGAAGCAGGTGAAACCTGTAGGACGGAATTACCGTCATTACCGCTGAAGGCGACCGCCTCAGGCGGAACCGCTCCGGAAAATCTCAGTTACGAATTTCAGCTGCTTCTAAGACTGAAGGACAGAAAATGCTCCTTTTCTCTCGTTAAAAAGATACGTAAATTCTGGTACGAGGGTTTTTTTTTTTTTTTCGCCCCAGCAAGACCTGGAAATGTTGCAGGAGGTTGTGTTGGTGCTGGGGATGCGGTGTCGTCGTTCCCACCCAACTTCACCCAAGGTGGATGGAAAACCATCCAGCATTTTTGCCAATGTAGGAATCTTCGAGAAGAACCTAACCCATCTATATATATATATATATATATACACACATATCTTTTTTTTCCATGAAATTTCAGCCACACTGCTCTATGCAATTATGAGCTGAAACGGCAGAAATCTGCAGAACGGGGCTAAAAACTTCCATCCTATTTACCAAACACCAATTTCATCATATGGTACCCATGCAGAGTTATTATTTTCCCCATTTATTTTCTCAATAAGCCTGGAAACCTTTGTAAAAAACCATATTAAAGTGTCAGCACCCTGCGGAGTCCCGACGTAGCAGTTGGGAAATGCTGGGCGGCCTTTCCCAAGCCCGACTCGTCGTACAGAATCTGATTTTTTTAACTAAATGCCACTCATATGAGTTTGCTGTCCCTCAACTTATTTTTCAGTCCTGGTCAGGAAAGAGAGTTACTGAGCTCCTCCAGAGATTTCTATAGCATAAGCACTTTGCAGACACTAATGAATTTAATTTATATGTTTGTTTATGAGTTTGTTTTCCTCCAGAAAGGATGACATTAACCCTTCTTCCACGTGACTGGAAAGGATTAAGCTCCACTAATTTTGCTTGCTTTTTGATGCTTTTTAGGCAAATCCTTTAACAATTTTGCTCCAATTTTAGCTGGATTGGAGCCCTTTATTTATTCCAAACACCGCTTCTATTGCCTTTGCAATTGAGTTTGCTCAACGCTTTTGGAAACAAGAGTTCCCACCCCAAGCCGGTCACCAAAAAATGAAGGCGGAGTGATGGCAGGAATAAAACCAGCCCCTATAGACAGGGTGAAACTTTTCAATGGTTCCTGCCGTCCGCGTGCAGCAAAATTCTAAACATCAACCACCAGAACCTTACAAGATGTGGAGGTACCTCGGAATCCACCCGTATCAATAGTAATATATCTCCAAGAGATGTTGCAGCAGCAGGAAAATCTAAGCTATCGCATCAGGGATGGAGGGGTTGACTTTTTAAAGTCTTATCGCATCGTGCCGGCTCTGTTTATTTAGACACGTCGGTGCACGAACGAGCAAAGGACAATGTTTGATGGGTACGGAGGTTTCCAAACCCCGATAGATGTTCCTGTAGAGGCAAATCGGAAAATTTTTCACGCTCTTTCTTAAAATCAGCCCTTTGAGACCAGCAATGGGACAAGAACCATTGGCCGCCACCTCCATCGGTGTCCGCAGCATCGTCCTCCCAATGGGGTTGGGTGTCGAGGCAGCACTTTGCCAAAGCTAATTGCTTCCCACACATGAAACCGTGTTAACATCCCAGGAGGGAACTGCGGGGATTAATTAGTTCGTATTTGTTAAGTGCTTTGAAGATGAAAAACGCTTTAGGAAAGTTAATTGTTACTACTCGGTTGTTTTTCCCCACCGAGCCAGCGTGTTCTTTCAGCCGAGCTTTGCACTTCGACCACCAATATACACGTCCGAAGAGGAAAAAACTTTTCTATTGAAGAATATTTCTCCTGTTGTTCACGTTTTTGCAGATAATCATCCACCACAAGTCAAACTGTAGCCCCAAGAAGCTGCTTCGACAGCATCTCTACCCTCACACCCCATCCAGGGTCACCAGTTGGGTTTTCCTGTTTAATATTCCAGTCATCCCTTCGGAAATAAAGCGGCAAATTGTGCCGATTTGTTTCGCCGCGCTTGCGATCTGCCTAAAGCAACCGTTTAGTTTTAGTTCTAAAATGCATTCGTTCCAGATTCCCCACAGTTCTCGGCCAAATGTCGCACGGCCCATCGCACCGGCTGGACCAATTCGCTCCAATCTGGTCCCCAGGTCGTTGCATCGTCAAAGTCAAGTGAGGTCCCCACTCTCAAAAAATCCCAGAATGGCAAATTCGGCCCTTTCATAGGAGCTCATCAAAGGTCGGCTGCCAGATCCCGTCATCGAACTGAAATAATTCCGGAGTCCTTCCTATGAATACCAATTTTAGATTATAGTCATTTCTCCCACGAACCAGTCATATTGAATAAGATCCTGCAATTTTTTTTTTTGAAATAAGGGCATTCAAGGCCACCGATTTTACTCGCTGGACTTTAGCCAAAGAAATCTACATAAATACATGTGATTAGAAAAAATTACATTAATTTGCATGTTATGTATTCCCCCTTTAAGAAAAAAAAAACCTTCAGAAGGTGTTTAGGGACATGGGGATGAACGGGAAGCCTAAACGACCTGAAGGAGTTCTATATTACATCGGAAATATTCTCAATAATTTCTTGCTATCTTGATTAGTTCACGGCAATTGATTGAATGGGTGTATGACCGAGCAGAGAATAACATCGGTGATGCTGGGAAAGCATCGGGTTCTCAAACTCTGTGGATGTTTAATAGTAAAGAGCTGCAGGAGGAGATGCTGAAGACAAGACCCCCTAAAATGGAAATAATAATAATAATAATAATCCTCATCATCATCATCATCATCATCATCATAGCCAGCGTACTAGGGTCTGGAAGGTGAAAATTGATTTATGAAAGGGGAGACCACTCTAGCAACCATAGGCTGCTTTGATGAGAGAGGAAAGTAAAAGGAATTATTTCCAAGAGTGAGGTTAACACCTATGGATTAAAGACCATCAAACTCTGGGGCGGTTGGGTCCTTCAGAAAGAAATTTGCCTTTATCAGCCGGTGTTTCAAGGTGGCTTGCGCTTCTCTGAAGTGACGACTTTACACCTGAGCGAGAGCATCCGTATGGGGGTTTAACGCCCTTTAATTTATGTCCATTAACCTTCCAGCTTTCAATAATTTCCCTTCGCTCCCTTAAGCGGGCGACCCCCTCGATTCATCGAAAAAAGGAGCAAATCTGACACGTCCCTGACATCGTAGCTCAAATTGTCCAGCACGGCCCATCAAAGCTCAAAATCCACAAAAACCCCAAGCGGCGCTGGATGCCGAAAGCAAACCTGACCCCTGCCGTGATTTTATTCTGTTTTTTTCCACGTGGCTTTGGCCGTGTTCGGATGCTCGGTCGTATTTGCCTCTTCAGCTGTAATAGGAGTGTTACGCTCTTTTACAACCCTGCTGTTCTTTCGTGTTTTTCTTTTAATTGCAAGATGTTCCCTAGTCAAAACAATTACAGAAAAGGCATTAGAGCACAGAGGACAAAATAGCAAAAAAAAAAACCCCAAACGCAACACCCAATGCGGACGAAAATCTGGCAGCATCGCAAAATTAAAACGGAGCGAACCAGAATTAGAGATGAGTGAATTATTTACAGTGAGTCGTTTGTCTTCCTGTCTGCTTGCAAAGTTTGTTGTTTGCTGCAAATCATTCAAGAAATTGGATGTTTCCTGATGATAAATGCAATCTGTAGGCTGAGGGACATTCTCTCTATAGGTCACCTGGAATCTTATGGGGCAAGCATGGAAGAATTTGGATGGTGATAACTTGGTGGCTACATTTAGAATCTGGTTTCTATCTGATAAAAGTCTGTGCTCAAATGCTGAAACGGCACGAAATCACGGTGCGCACCATGGGAAGAGCAAACCACTCACCAGACCTAATAATATCATAATATAAATATAATAATCATAATATAATAATATAAATAACATTTTGCCCTGAGATAGAACGAGCTCTTGGAAAGATCAATGCAATTCCAGAACGCGCTTCCACCCCTACTTCAAGGCCAAAGCAAAGTCTCAATCCCGAATTGCAGGCCAAATCAAAAATATTTTGAAGATGCTTAAGTGACTTCTAAATACAAGACGACTTTATCAAGCTCCAAATTTTGGAAAGAGAAACTAGGGCGCTGCCATAGTCAGATGGAACCAACCCATGGAATTAAACCTTTCCGCCTAAACCAGCTGGGATTAAACCTCAGATCTACCGGTCCCCAGTTCTCAACTCAAACCATCGCTTCTTTATATTACATTTAATTTTTTTTCCTCCAAAGCTCAGTCGCTTTGTCTTGATATTCAAAACAAAGTTGTGCTTATCGGGGCTAACGCGATGCCAGTGATTTCCAAGGCACGTATTTATAAATGAATAAACTGTTTACCGCAACACATCAAATTAAGGAGAAATATATTTAGGAACAGATTTGCACTGCTTTGCTTGCCGTGATTATAAATTATTTTGTCACTCTAACTGCCTAATTGCGAAAGGAGAAGGATCTCTTCAGGGAATAAAAGTAAATATTGGAACAAATGAACGACGTGCAGCATCCAAACGCATCTCCTGGCAGGGACGGAGGCACTTCTGGGGTTGGTTTTGCGATTTTTGGGAAACTTCTGACAACACCAAGATCCCCCGGAAGTCAGGGTTGTGTTTAGGAGGACCTGAATCCTCTTTATTCCCTCAGGTATCATTTTTTCCTGCTCCTTTTTTCCAGCCCGAGCAGGAACCGGCTGAGTGAACTCGGAGGTTTTTACGACGACAAGAAATGGGAGAACTCGACTCAAGGCCGGAGCTTTACTGACCGTGAAAATATGAGATTTTGAAGAAAACCATCATTCAAGTTGCTCAAAGGAAATACTGCAGGTCAAAAATAGGGTTTTTTTCCTGACAGAAACACAGTTTTCCCAGTTAAATGGGCATTAAACACCCTCTCTTTCCACTTTAGACGTTGGCTGTGATGGCCAACGACATGGTCACAGCCCATGGGCAAAAATGATTTTTGGCATCATACTAAACCAACGATAAACTTTTAACCTCTCATTAGTAGAAGTCTCATAATAAAAAAAAAAAATATCGCTGTATTTATCTCAAGCAAAACCCCAATTTTTCTGACTGAAACCATTGCCCCGTGTACGTCGCGTGCCGAAGGACGAGTTTTCAACCAGACAAGCTGCATTAATATCGGATACAACCGCACCGGGTGTTGGAAATAGCTGGTTTTAGTCCCTTACCGCACTGTGAAAAGCTTAAAAATTCAAATTAATTTTTTGTGATTCAGGAAAATCACTGATTTTGTTTTTCAACATCCTGAAACTTCTTTTCTACTCATCATCTAGAAGTGAAGTCTATTCTTTGGCGTATATTAATTTGTTGTTTTCCTAATAGTATCGTTATTTCCTAATATTTGGTGCCTTCTTGATACCACAACTCTTAGCTACATCTCATCTACAGATGCGAAATTAAAATATAAAACCATAAAATACAATATGAAGATACTGTGTGCTTTTAGTATATACGGACTGTATCACAAGAGCCTTCTCTCAGACCACAGGAAAAGATTCAAGAGATGCACAGGAGGAAGTGTAAAGAATTGCCAAAATAATAATTCTATTAATTAATTCTATTAATTAATAACACTGGAAATGGATGGAAGCCCAGAGGGAAATGCCAGAAGATGCCAAAATGCTGGTTCAGCATCACCCGGGTCCCTCTGGTACAACGCATCCCTGTAACCAGGGACACCTGCCTAGAAGAATACTAGATGATTTGATTTGATTTGAATTGAATTTTTCCTTATACCAAGCTCCTAGGCAGAGCACCAACAATAACTTTCCAGGGTCCGTAGGGTGAATATTTTTCCTACTTTATAGTTTATATCCCTTCTAAAGACATGGAAAAAAATGCGTTGAACTGACCATGGAACATAAAAGCCCAGCAGTTCCTTCCTCTCGGCTTTGGGCGACGGGCAGAGCAGGATGTTCTATAATATCTGCTCCCGTTCCTCCTGACCTTCTCTTTCTCCTTCCTTCGCCTTTTTATCGTTTCTCTCCGAGACACCCAGGAACACAGAGCTCTACTAATCAGTGTCATAGCTCATTAATTTGCTTTATTGGTCTCTGGGTAAACCAGGAGCTGCCGAGTCGTTATCATTAAGAAATAACTGCCCAGAGCTCCGACTCCATGTGTTGCCCGGGGTGCATTAAGTGGCTTAATAGTATCTCTAAATTTCTCTTAAATGGAAAGGTGGCCGGAACATTTATCACCTTGAAAGAGGTTTAATCAAATCCCATAACATCATGAATTATCTGGCCAGTTTTGACACCGTAACCTTTGAGAATTTCTATGCGCTCAGCAGCGAGGGGTTGGAGGTGGACGATATTTAAATACAACAAAGTCCTCTCGTCCGATTAAAGATAAACAGTTCTTCGTACTTGTGTGACGCAATCCGAAGCACACAATTATATGTAGGACTACTTCAAGGGATATTTTCTAAGAGAATGACCCACAAACACTTTTTGGTCTCGGAAATGTGGATAATTAAAAGTGAGAATCCGAAGGTATCGATCTACGAGCTTTCAGCAAATTTTCTCTTTCGAAAGGTTAAGCTCTGTGCTTGTTACTGTCCTTTCCTATAAGTAACAGATTTAAAGGTTAAAGAGCTCTTTCTCTGTGGTCTTCTCCATAAGTAAGATATTTAAAGGTTACATACATTGTTTCTAGAGGACACAGCTCTAAACAGCGGTGGCAGTCGTTTTGATGTGACTTTTTGGTTCTTTTCCACTACTTCTCTGCTACCAACTCCTTCAGAAGGAATCCAGTCGCAATTTCCAGCTCCCGGCTCATCTCTTCCTGCAGTCACAACATCAGTGTCTATCTGAGAGCTTCGGTCTCCAAACCGCTTTACAAATATTACCGAATTAAAGAAATGACTGTGTTTTTCACACTTTGCAAATACCACGTTAAAATCCCGATTCATTACTCCACTGTTCCTCCATCCATCACGGGGCAGCCTTGTGCACAGGGTTAGTCAAATTTATTCCTCTCGTGGCTTTTTCATACTTATTGACTCACCATCCCCGCTGAAAAGTGGGGTTTTTTGTGAATGGTCCTGAAGATGCAGTTTGTTTGACAGTATAACCTCAATTTTTCCCTGTCAGTGGGATGGAGACGGCTCCTCTACCCTTCTACTCGTCATTGCACGTCCTATGGCTTTCCTGGGCAGTTTTCAACTTCGGTGGCAAGATGAGGGATAATGAAACAGGAGAATTAGAACAGAATAGAACTAAAATTAGAACAGGATTAGGATAGAATAGAATTAGAATTTGAATAGAATAGAATAGAATTAGAATAGAACAGAATTAGAATAGAATTCAAATAGAACAGAACAGAATTCGAATAGAACAGAATAGAATTTGAATAGAACAGAATAGAAATAGAATCAGAACAGGAAAAGGAAAGGAAAGGAAAGGAAAGGAAAGGAAAGGAAAGGAAAGGAAAGGAAAGGAAAGGAAAGGAAAGGAAAGGAAAGGAAAGGAAAGGAAAGGAAAGGAAAGGAAAGGAAAGGGAAAAGAGAAAAGAGAAAAGAGAAATAGAACAGAATGGAACTAGAATAGAATCAGAACATGAATAGAATTAGAACAGGAATAGAATAGAATAGAAATTTAGAATGAGAATGGGAATAGAATGAGAATGAGAATAGAATGAGAAATAGAATAGAATAGAATAGAACAGAACAGAACAGAATAGAATAGAATAGAATAGAATGAGGAATAGAATAGAATAGAATAGAATAGAATAGAATAGAATAGAATAGAATAGAATAGAATAGAATAGAATAGAATAGAATAGAATAGAATAGGACAGAATAGAATAGAATAGAATAGGACAGAATAGGACAGAACAGAATAGAACAAGAACAGGAATAGAACAAGAACAGGAACAGAATTAGAGCAGAATATTATTAATCTGTTATAGAAACAGAATAAAATTAGAATAGAATAGAAACAGAATTAGAATGGAAAGAGAATATTTTCAGTTGGAAAGGACCTACAACAATCACCTAGTCCAACTGCCTGACCGAAAGGTAAATTATATTATTAAGGACATTGCCCAAATGCCTCTTAAAGACAGACATTTGCTCTTGAAATGTAATAAGTTTAGCTTTGACAGTCTAAAAATCGTAAGGGCTTTGTTCGGAGTTTGGCGATGGGTTTAATTTGGAGATGGGCGACTGTCTGCCAGTCGAATGTAGATGATGTAAAACTCGCTTCTGTTTTTTTTAGGTCCCATCAGCGGATCCTCTCTGGCCAAATACGGGTTAATGTAAAGTGTCCCATGGGCGAGTGCCTATAGGAGCCACTTAATTTCAAGTGCTTAAATCCTTTGGGTAAAATAACTCAGGAAAGAGACAGAGAAACGCCATAAAAATAGCAACGTGATTTTAAAAAGGCGCCGACGTACCTCTCTACACTAAGATATCCTGCAGCATCCATCACCTTAGGCACTATTTTCTGTTACAAAACGTTAAGATATTTGAATATAATTAAAAATGGAATTGGCCGACCACAGCCTGCCCTTGTCTGAGTTGATCCTGAAGTCAAGCTCAGCCTTAAGCCAACCAGCCACGATTAAACTCTGGCCTAAAGGGAAGCAATTCTCCCTGCTCTACCCCTTAAAAAGTCACAGCCTCGTGTTTAACTCATTAAATTCCCGGTTTTGAACGGACTCACAACCCCGAACGGGCATTAAATTCGATACAAAACCCCTGCGTTTTATTAACGTGAACGAATCATTAAACCAACTCTTCCCGCCGTTTGTTTACAGATGTTTTTAATATCTCATAAACAGCGCAAATTTCGATTTGCGGTGTGATTCTCCAAACTTTACGGGGCGTAGTTACCACGATCTTTTTTATAAATTTAGAGCTACAAACAGACACGTGCAAAAGAAATGACAGAAAAACAGATTCTTCTGACTTTCCCCAGGAACACAAGAGCGGTTACGTTCTTAAAACTCTAAATATCCTGTGAAAAATCTCACCCCAGAAGCAATCCCGGGATTAAATCACTACTAAGACAGACCAAAGAAATTCTGCTTCTACATTCAATTCCGATTATTTCTTCATTTCTCTCGGTATTTTAAAATGGGAGGAAGAAATAAAGTTGCATACGGCTTTAATGAGATAAATAAAATAATACAGATATTCCTTGGAAAACAACTCTATTCACCTCTTAAGCATTTGTACATTTATTTTTCCTTAAGCAAAGCAGCGTATTTTTAAACAAAATAAGTTAGAAACAAATCTCTTATAATTCTTATTAGATCATTTATCTCTAATTAAAAGTCCATGCAAGCATCCTATGAACTTTCCCAGCTTTTGATATTTCCCATTTACTTGTCTCAGCCACTTTTACAGTGAAATCCCTTTTTTTTTTGGCAGGGAACTGTTATTTCTCTCCCAGTCCTCACCGTTATCAATTCTGATCTGACCCAGGTCTCCAGTCACCGAACACCATCAATATTAAGCAATAATCATGATAATAGTAATTCATACCAAGCTTTTTCCATTTGCTTGGCCGTCTCCCGCTATGTTATTAAATTAATAGATCTGCCACCGCCAAAGAAAAATAGCAGAAAGGGAGAAATCTTATTAAACCGGAGATAAAATTTTAAACAATGGTGGGAATTGCCAAGGCCAGACTTTGGGCACCGCTCAAATCCCCATAGCAAAATACGAGGGTGACTTAGTTATTTGTTTTGATTTAATCAGAGATCTGTTTAATCCAATTAATTCTGTCCGCTGCCAAGGCAGAAGAAAAGCAAGAACACGCTCCAAATATTTAAATACTTGCATTCTATTCAAGCTCTTTTAGGATACAGCCCAAAAGAGTCCAGACTCTTCCACATCTCTTTTTCTCATCGATGAAGAGCCGTATTTCATATACACACCCTGAAAATACCTTTTTTACACGATTACTGTGTAAAGGTCTAAGGAACTGATACCCCGCATCGTGAAGGATGCTCTGGAAGGTCTCAGATCTCCCAAGATACATCTGCAAATTAACTTCTCGCCAAGATTTCCACCATTTATTGCTCTGATTTGGAATTTCTGACGACGGGGCGAGATCGTTCACCTCTTACCCCATCTATACAAACCACCTCCATCGATAAATACCAATAAATATTATATTTTAGGGTAGGAGCATCCGCACAGCATCCCGCGCAGCACCGGATCCTGCAGCTTGTTTTCTGGTTTTTCGTTCTAAGTACTTTAAATGTAAATGATCGGCGCAAAAGGTCACCAAAAGTGATCAATTGCTCTGTGACATTTTACCTGGAGAATAAGCACGAAAAAGTAAACACAAAAGGTTTGGAACAAGATGCGCCGAGACATCGATGCCCTTTGGGCGCGACGTGGAAGAGGAATTTAAGTGACTGGAGCTGGGTGCATTAAAAAATAATAAATAAATCAGAATCTATGTTTGACGGCATGAAAACGAGCAGAAGAAGAGAAGGACACAGAAATATTCGACTTTTTTAAGGAGCAAAGCGCTGGATTGAAGAGAAAGAAACGCACCTTGCGGAAAACCAATATATCTGTTGGAATAAGCGCGATGCCAACAGACTTACCTGCACGCGGTGCCTATAACCTACCAATAAAAAATTGATTTCCCAGCCCTCTTCCCCCAGGACCAGCTCTGCCGCTCGCTATTCCATTTAATCAAAGCGCAGTTACGTTTATTGCAGATGTTAATGTGCAATCGGGGACCAGTTTCTGCTTGTTCACCTGAGTTTAAGTGACACGACTGGTGCTGAAGCCTCTTGGGAAACTAAAAAAAAAATCACTGCTTCCCTCTAAAACATTTTTGGGGGTGTTTTGGTTCTTATTTTAACATTATTTGCTGGACAAGCGAAGGGAACGTTCTGCAAGGGGTCTATTTATAGGTGAAAAAGCGACAGAAAATAGGGATATCTATAGAAATATTTGTGGTCACCAGCCACTTACCCTGGAGTTCACCACTTCCAAGGAGACGTTCTGCGGCGTCGCGCTGGGCACTGCAAGCGAAGAGGAGCAGAAAGAAATGGGAAATATTGCCATTAATGTCTACGAATAGGTCGCATCAAACATTGTTCTCTTTGGGAAAGAGAGGACGGCTTTTACACCTCGTTTAAAACCTGATCGCAACCTTGCAAATAATCCAGGTGGCACTTCAGAGGTCCCCCAGAGAGAGAAAAAACCAAATGCATCTGCTCATTTATCCCCATTTTTGATAACCCTGTTCTATGCTCTTTAAAGAGCCACTCGACAGGCTCCCCGCAGTGACACCGGCTACTTGAATTCGCTTATTTGTTGTCAGCTCGGTCACAAATAAACAAGAATATGCCGCAATTCCTCTGGCCTTTGTTTCATGAAGTGCATTTCAGAACATATTTCTATATACAGAGCAGGGTGTTCCTCTCTCAGTTGCACTAGTGGATCCACATGGATGCTTAAAAGAAACTTTATCTTTAGATATTATTTATAAAACAGCATTTTACATTAAGGCTCTGCTTGTCATATCATTATAATCCACACCTGGCTTTATACAACCCAACTGTGTTATATCCATTCTGGTGAATGCACTTTAATTAATAAATGGGATTAATAGGCATTTGACATGTGGTCTTACAAAGATCCCTTACAAGGTTTTAATGATGCTCTGGCACCCACAGCCTTAAATAAAACAAATGGTTCTGACTTGGTTGATTTTTTTTCCATCTTCCGTTGTAGCTGGTGAAGCATCAACGGCCTGACGCGAACCTAAAATTTATTTTCCTTTTAGAAAAATCAAGTTTTCCTGCTAACCCAGGCTACAGAACAGTTGAAATGGAGAGGTGTGGTTTGCGCTTACAAGAAGGTAAATTTGAATTTGGAAAGAAAGAGCGGAAAAAGGATCACGGTGAATGCCCAATTTAAGAATAGTTTGCAGCGCGCTACGTCAGAGAAAATGAGAGAACGTGATTTTTCAGCGTACAAGTATCGGGACATGGAGTCAAAGCCACGTTCTTCAAATCATTTTTATATGATATTAACAAGAACGCAAGGGCAACATCATTCTCGTTGCCGTTCTCCACACGTTTCAATTGATTCGGCAAAGATCTACAAGGATGATCTGAGACCCGAAACATCTTAGAGTTGAAATGAGTTCCTTTTATTTAAATGAGTGGTAAGAAGCGCGTGGATTATTATCTGTTGTTATCTGAATGGGGAAAAGACTCCGGTTACAGTGAATAATTTGATTGGCAAAGAGCGTATGAGATGGAACCCGTTCCTATGTATTGTCTTTATGTGTTGTTTATATATAGTCTATACTGTCTATATACAGTCTATATTGTCCATATTTAGTCTATATTGTCCATATTTAATCTATATTTTCCATATAAGATGGAGACAATCGGCACAGCCCGAGATCAACACTCTGGAAGAGACAATTTGCATCCAGAGTAGGAAATAATCCCCGACTTTAACACCTATGATTCTCTAAATAATTTAATAGGCACTAATACGAGAAGAAACATGAAAAGATGACAGCAAGTTATATAAAATATACTTTCCCCCAGTTATTTTAAGCAGCGCTGCTCTGGTCACGCCTACGTTCAATAAACAAATCTGCAGCACTTGGGAGCATCCTCAGCGCAAGCTGCGATTTAAGGATTTAAGTCAGACCTAAGTCATTTGTCAGGCCTAATAAGAAAATAAGATTGTAAATAGAGGTGACAAAAGAGGAAAAGTAATAAGAGTTTAACAGGAGGGTCCCACGGGCAGGAGATATTTTGTCTCCCTGAATACAGAGGGGATGTCTATGCTCACGCTCCCCTCCTTTAGAAAAATATATAAATTGCCTCTGTCATGTACTTGGTATTGCAAAGAATAAAAAAATGAGATATTTTTGGACAATTCTGAATTAGCCAGGCCTGGCGAATACCGGTATCTCCCAGAAAAACCTGTTCTTGCTGGAGAATATTTGCCCTTGCTCCGAGTTTTACTGCTACTACATTTTATTCCCTTACCAGACAAACCTCTATTTTTTTTTTTTTTTTTTTTTTTAATACTATTTGTCTTCCTATTATTTCGATTACTTCTCTTCGGTGAACGCTTGTCGCATTTCTCAACGTTATTGCAGACGTGGTCAGAACTGATACATCCCGTATCGTTTTCTTCCGGTTCTTCGATCAGAACGAGAAATAAACTCAGGCCTGACCCAGCATCAAACTCGATCACTCCCACAGCAACACTGGGTGTCTTCATTCCTTGCTCAGTCCACGAGACTTTTTGCGTTATCAAATTTAACATCTCGGGTTGTATAATACAACAATCAGAGCGCTCCCCTGGCAAACCCAGATTCCAACGGCATCCTCTGGCTTGGTGCCTTGATCGAACAAAGAAATTGGATGCACCTGGTAAAACGTGGGGTTTGTTTATTATTGACGGCTTAATTACACCATTAGCAATTAGAGCAGAACTCATTTTACCCAGTGTCAGCGACTGCAAGAAGCAATGAAGAGGTGGATGCATCTGGGGACAACTTGGTCCCTTTGTCTCGGCACCGGTGGATGAAGCCCCAGATGAAGATGGGGAAGAGGAGGAAGGAAACGGTCCAGTTAATTCTTCCAAATGGATGGATTGGATAATTTGGGGGGAATTCACGATACCAAGAGGCTCGGTCCCCAGTAGGGTGACGCTGGTCACCGCGTTGGCGGCTCCGAGCGATGGGTTCCGCTCACGCTCCTGGAAAACCCTCGTCAGACCATCGTGCAAACACGGAAACGGCTGCTGAAAAACTCCTGTGCCAATCTGAACTTCCAATTTACTTAAAGAAAAAAAATACAGGCATTCATATTCTAATTATGGATAGAAATGATATTGAAATCAAGTACTCAGGAAGCATGAAATAAGGCTGCCAATCGCTGGGTTGAAATGCATTTTGATAAATTCACGAGCGCGACAGCTCACAGCGTTGCTGAAATGCCCAAACAGTATCTGAGCTGTATTTTAAACCCAAAATTAAGCGTTAAGGATCCAGTATGTCCATTGATGTGGCGAGTGGTGCCTGGAGCTCCTGCAGCCGCACTAAATCCCTTTGATTGGGGCGTATTTCTCAGCCTATAAATTACATTCCATGCTCCTCGTTACGGTTTTGTGTGACGGCAAAAGCGCCGGGCAGGAGCAGGAAAAAGTGACCAGATCGCGGCCCTCACGGGTGAGGCTGAAAAATCGAAATTGAAGCGGAAGGACGGGCTGAGAGACAAAAACCAAAGCGGGGCAGCCTGGGGAGGGTGGTGGCAGGGGATGGAAGGACAAAACCTGCCCCAAAAGCAGATGTCAAGACAAGAAACTACATGATTTCTCCTTCCTTTACCTCTCAGCTCTAAAACCGGGCGGGTTAAACGTCTTTTATTGCGCGTTCTTCCAGCAGAAGGGACCTTAACCCTGGGAAAGGTATCTGTGGTACCATAAAAGAAGGAATTGCAGGGAGTTTTGGTGCTGCAGACTTGATCTTGTCATTCCCTCCTTTCCTTAGGATCTGCTATCACTTTCACCCAGGTTTGACCAAAGCCAGGCTTAGCCAAAGCCAGGCTTTTCCTGCTGCTCTTCTTTACGCAAGAGACCAAAGTGGTTTCAAGCAGACGCGGAATAAGGAGGATGAAAAGGGACTTCTGCTTAAACAAGAGAAAAACAAACGCCGTCTTTTTGCAGATTCCCCAAACAAAGGCACCTACGCACGCTCCAGATTTCAGGAACGGTCTCCAACAAACCTTCTCGTTAGCACCGGTTTTTCTTCACAGACAGGTGAAGCGTTTCAAATCCTTGCAGGGGGATAATTTTCCGCCTCATGAATAACAATCTTTCCCTTTCTCACGTACGGTGACATTTAAAAGCAAAGCGGAGCAGAGGGCCGTGGCTCGGCGCTTCACGCTGTGAATTACATCTACATACATTATGCAAAATATTCATTTGCACTTGTTTTCCTTTTGTTTTTATAATTATAAGTGTGAAGTAATTTATTCTGCCAAGCTCCAGCCTGTATTACAAGGGAAAACTGAATTTGCTGGGGAGACGTAAGGAGCACAAAGAGCCCGAATCCCTCTCGCTCCAACCTCCTTCCAGGTAGGTGTAGAGAGCGAAAAGTTCTCAATATTTTCTTTTAACTTCACACAAATTTTCAGCTGTTCTGGGAGAGTTATCAACTCTGTAAGATAATTAGGGCAATATTTGTAAATATAAAGGGCTCAATCTCAGACACCCTGGTTCTCCGTTAGTTTTTTTAGCGCTATCTACACCATGTAAAGAGAAAACGCGGAAATTTTTATGCTACTTGATGTGGTTACCGATGTGTTGGGCACCATTTCTGAATGTGTTTGTTAGCACAGGTCATCTGGGGAGAAAACCCCAGCAAATCGAAGCCCACAGCAACATATTTCTTGCTTATTTTTCATTTTCTACTCTCACGTAAGAGTAAACATTTTTCCCCATGAAAATGACCTTAAATTAAGGATTCCAACCCAGGCCAGGGCCACCTGAACTCCTATACCTTCCTTTATAGGCACGAATGGAAAAGATGTCTGAATTTTTATCAGAAGGAAAATGCACTGTTGATAAATCTCACTTTAAAAGCTTAGCTGACACCTTATATTTTTAAATAAAATGTTGGTAAGGAAAAAGAAAACAACAACTCTCTGTCTTGGGGTTCAAGCAGGAGCTGGCACATCCCTGTCTCTGATCTGGCTTCTGCTTTATGAACTCCCACCAACCCCGTTGAAATAATTTTTCCTTCATTTTTACGGTTTTTACACTTTTCTAGCCCAAATCGCTCCGATGAAGTTATTTCACCCAGGCGTGGGGATCAGGCTCAGCGACTTCAACAAGAGTCGGGAGCGCGTTAACGTTTTGTGAGATCAGGCACAACCAAGTGCTTCCGAATGTCAAGTAAAATTCAATTTATCGCCTGGAGCTCGGGGAAGGATGACGGAGCGGCCGCTGTGACCAGCAGGTTTTCGAGCGTATTTGCTGCCCCGTCTTTAAATCACCAAGAAAACCCAAGCAGTTGGATCTTCAAATGCGGCTGTAGTAAAATACAGGGTGTTTCAAAAAGAGGGACCTAATCGGAAATCACTATATCTCTGCAAACATGAACAGCCCATGAATGAAAGTCTTATTGCTTGAAAGCATGGGGTGCAAAGTTACTAAAAGTTGATAAGTCATTACTCTGTGTGCAAATCTTTGCGCAATTTAACATGTTGCAATTGTGAAATCTACCGCTTTGAAAGCGGGTCCATCTTTCTCAAACGCCCTGTAGGTTCTGCTGAAAAGCTCAAAGGCTACAGCTGTAAGTTGAAGAGAAAATAAGGAGAAAAGTACATTATGCTTGTCGTTAGACGTAGGAGTAACGAACAAAATCATCCTTGGAGAACATCAGCTGCGGGTGCCACTGCAGGCAGGTATTGAACCTCTGATTTCCGCCCTGCACGTTCAATAACCTCCTCGTTTCATCGCTGCCTCTTCCAAAATACAGTTGGGAGAAGAAAAAAAACAATCAATAAAATCCCATGATAGAGACAATAGTTCGGGGTGCGCGCTCACCGTCCGACAGCGTGGTGACCGTCACCTCCCCGCTGGAGACGCCGGGGCCGTAGCGGTTGTAGGCGAGGAAGCGCAGGGTGTACTCGGTGAACTTCTTCAGCCCCTCCAGGCGGTAGGAAAGCCCGTCCACCTCCACGGTCTGGCACGGAAAATACCATAAAGCCAAAGGAAAAGTGTCAGGCAGGGCGACTGAAGCACCCGACTCCTGGTATTTGTGATTATCACGTGCTATCGGGTCGCAAAAAAGACATTTCCGCTTTCATCCCTGCCCTATTCTTTGCTAAAAAAACCTATTTGAGGACGTATTGTAGCCACAGAGCTCATCTCCTGTCAAATATTGGTTATTAAGTGGCCAGTGGGAAGTGTCTTGAGCAGTTCGCAGAGGGCAAAGTTGCTTTTTTGCCACTCGACGGTATGTGCTCATGGTGGAATTAGGAGCACAATTAAGTGCAGTGCATCAACGCTGATTTTTACTACGAGCATCTGTCAGGCGGGAGAGAAAATGCATCATTTCTAGCCTGGATTCCTATTATTTTACCCGCCTACTTGAACATGCAAGAAGCAACTAAAAATATATAGTCTACAAAGATCACATGGAATCATCATAGAATCGTTTTGGTTGGAAAAGACCTTTAGGATCATTAAGTTCAACCATTAACTTAACACTTCAGTTTATGGTTTAGGGATGGACTTGAGAGCGCTTGGACAAACTGCCATTAATGTGTTGATGGTTTTGCGCAACGTAAAAGGGAAATGTAAAGGGTTTTTAAATGCTCTTTGGATTATTATTTCAGCCTAAAGTTGAGGAATGGCAGATAGATAGATAGATAGATAGATAGATAGATAGATAGATAGATAGATAGATATAAAAACCAGGTAGTCTCTTCTCCCTCCTATAACCGCTTTATACTGGTGGCGATTTATTTTGCTTGATTATCACTGGTCCTGGAGGATTAATCTGCAAAAATCTCTCTTGTCATTGCTCACCTGCTCCCTCCCAGTCGCCGTCTCGGTGCAGAAGAGTCTGTAGCCTTGAACGGGGCCGTTGGCGTAGGCGGGAGGATCCCAGGAGATGAGGATGGATGTGGGGGACGTGGACACAACTCGGAGGTTTTCCACCGGTCCGGGAACTTGCACTGCGGAGAGAGGAGAGGAAATAATTTGCGCAAATACCTAATGCGCGCAATAGGTGTATTTACCTTTGCGGCTGTAGGAGACAGAAGTCACGCCAATGTGACCGTCCCAGGCCAGTTCGCATTAGAGAAACCCGCCGGCAAACACCAACGCAAACAAAAGAGCCCACAAAAGCTGGATTTTGGGCTGATATCTCCCCATTTAGCCGCGGCAAGAGACTAAAAAGTCACAGGAACGTGGTCAAACGGAGCAAGGCGATGGATTTGGGCCAAAAAAAGAAATCCCAGCTCTTCACATGGGCCGATGTCGGAGCTGATGGGCTTTGGGCAGGGGACCAGAGACCTCTCATCATCTGCAAACTCTAATTTCCCCTTAAAAAGTTAAGCTGGACTAGCATAAGCTCCAACAGTAATATTTAGCCCCAGTTCTTGCCCTTAAATAATATTCCTGCATTTGCACGGTGCCCAGCACTTACAGATATTGCACAAGCTCATCTTATAAACCAAATAATGACAATCAGAGTGTAAAAATACCCCATTCTTGAAACTATTGTCTGATTAAAGTATTATATGATTAAACTATTATCTTGCATTGATGAAATTCTGGAAATACAGGGGTTGGCAACAGGTTTAGCCTTAAGTAGAGATGATTCGAAACGCACAATTTGAATTGCAGATCGTGCTGGGGCGGGGGGAAGAAACACAAAACTCCTCCTCAAATGACAATGCAAAATAAATAATTTCGTTATAATTGATAAGAAAACTATACTAGGTCACCTTTTGTTATACAGACCATCTTAAAATGCTCTGATTTCACACAGAATGCAAATTATCACGTATCGACTAGATCACGTTTAAAATATTTTTTTTCCTTCGCCCGGCTTCGCTTTTCATTCTCTTCCAATATTTCTGACGGGCACCCTAATGTGCTTAAGGTCTCGGTATTTTCAGCACACACAAAGCATTTAATAATCCTCTCCTGATCCCGTCTGTCAAATAATAATCTCGTGAAAATTGGCATTAAGTTTAAAATCTTCTCCGAAATTCTCCTTTTTCTAAATAGCAGCGAGAGCCTAGAACTGCTTTACATTCCATTAAAACAAGACATTAAATCATGTTTCTTCTCAAGTCAGCATTTTACAACTAACAGCATCCTTTCTTTAAGAAAAAACACTTCAATATACCCCGACTTTTTTTTTCCCCACTCTGATTTTAGAAATATGCATTAATTTCTGTTATTGTTAACAACAGCTGTCAATGTGGCTGAGCTTATTATAATATTATATTATAGTATCCTATTATATTATACATTATAATATATGCTATAATATAATACGATAATATAATAGTTAAGACCTCTAGTAACTCTGGAAAATTCGATTTATTACAGAAGCAGCAAGGGTTGGCATTTGTGTGCCAGTGAAAGCTTCTCCTTATTGACTCTACTATTGACCCCGCTCATTTTCGGTTGCATAAAATCCGATGTTTTTGTAAGCGACTGCTCCTCAAAAACTGCAGGAACACAATTCTGGGTCTTGTGAGCATTTGCTGGTTTTGCACAGAGATTTCCTCTTCGCTATTGTTCAGTTAAACTTCTGAAAATAATAGTTAATAAGACAGAAGAAAGATCCGAGCGCCTAAAAATAGGAATGTCGGTGACGACGTCAAAAAATTGCTTGGCAACTGCTTCAACGTGCTAAATATTTCCCTCCAACCCGACATTTTTGGGAGTTTCCGAACTGCGGCGATGGGAATTGGGCTCATACCAAACACTGGAGAGCACGTTGAGGAGCCCCTGGTCATCACCAGTGGTAGATCAAGAGTCTGGTCACCCCAAGGCTATTGCCTTAAGTTCTACCACGAGCCACCGACCTTCTCCCAGAGCTCTTGATGGGCTCCAAGGTGTATTGATGCTGAACTACACACGGACATTTGGACAAGAAGGCAGAATCCTGAAGACCACCATGAAGTTGATTACCCAAATATGAGGCGAAAGGATCAAGGTCCTACTGCTTTTCTTTCTCCTTCTGCTCCTCGGGGTCTCGACTTTTGCTGTCGATAGTTCAAAGCAACTTCTCACCTAAAGCTGCTCCTGCACCAAGGGATTCATGCTCTGGATCCTTTTAGGATAGAAGAGACCATTAAACCTTCGCATTAAACCTTCCCGGGAGAGAGCACCTACCACCACCACGCTTTTATAAAGGAAACAAAACCACTTATCCCCACTCAATCCGTTAAAGGAATACGCCTGTTAATTCTGAGTCGGGCATCCTTGGTCTGTGTCAGGCATGAAAGTTGCTTTTTGAAAAGATTTTTTCCCAGTCGTTCTTCTCTACGACGAGATGTACTGATTAAAGTGTTGTTATTACATCTCCCTTTTCATTTAAACAGCCGGTTCTCTGCTGATCTGCACCAAAACCAGTTCAAACACAAACCATTTATGAAGCCACTTGCAGTTATTGATAATAGAGGGCAAGCTTTGATGGTGCCTTTGATTCCCCCACTTCTTCTTTCTCTGTAGCTAACAGCTTTAATGAGATTTCATTAAAATCTGTCTCCGTGCTGCAGAGAAAGATGCAACTTCAGAGAGCCTGCGGGCAGGGAAATTATTAACATGTGATGGATACGTGAATTTAATGTTCTTTGGGTTGTGAAGGAACACGGGACCAGGGATGGTCCCACCAAGGGATGCCATGGAGGTTCCTCCTTGGAGCTGCCTTGATCAAAGGAGGTTTGGAAACGTGTCCTCATCCACTCTCCCGCTTCAGGGGGAATTTTGGGCTTGTCC